>NC_052157.1:65195613-65373034 GCF_902713615.1 Scyliorhinus canicula
ATGCTCAGGAGTCGCCAGGCGCCGTATTTAGACACCTCACAAGTATATCAAGGTCAGGTTCAAAGTAATAAATCTGTACACCGATTAGTAAGTCCCAACGATTGATATTTATTATGACAAATATAATAAATACACATGCATACGCTAAAGAGACTAACTTACTTCTAATACTAAACAACTAAAATGCTTATCTAGACAGGAACAGGCAAGGTCAGGGGACAAGGCCTTCGTCCCGTTCTTGGTCTGCAACTCTCAGGTACTTAAAGTTGTCAGGATCTAGCAAGGTCTGGATCACGTAGCGATCGTTGTATTGGCACTTACAGTTCGATGGCTGATGGCTCAACGGCTGGTGATGGAACTGGAGTCAGGATGCGATGTAGCAGCAAAGCAGAGCAGAGCCGGAGCAACAAAACAGACCGAACCATGTGCGGGGTCTAGTCTTATAGTTCCTAGAAGTCCGTGCCCCCTTGGGGCGGTTCTTTTACCTGCCAGGTATCGATTGGGCCTTTCCCAATCGATATCTTCCAAACCCCCCAATCTGAGGGTCGTTCCTCGATGGGTGGGGCGGTCCCTACAGTTCTTTGTGTTGGTTACTGTGGCGCCATTCTGTCTGGGCGTCTACGCAAAAGTATCCATTGATACTTAAATGTTTCTATTGTGCGGGGTCTGGATCTGGATCACCTCACTACTATGCAGATCTGTTTCCCATTTGCACCTTTGGCTGAAACACTGCACCTGGCCAAAAACTGGTTTCTGTACGTGCAGAATGCAAATTAGTCTTCTGCAAACTGCTTGTCCTTGCTAAGACTGTTTTTCCCTGCAGCCTTAGCAGTTCTCCATTTTGTAGCCCAGTGTCCATCTTAGATGGCTACATTCCCTCCTCGTGATCCTCACAAGAAATTGTGAAGGATCACCTATGCACGTTTCTTCGAGTGCCTTTGGGTGCCCTCTTTGGGTTCCCTGACCGTAGCAAGTTCCTGGGCGTCTACTCTGTCTTTAACTATGGCAAGAAAAATTTTATCTGACATTTCTATTTGGCGCTATGTCAAAGGGGACATGCATTACCAATAACCGGGAACCTCTACCTATCACAAGTACTATCCTTATCTTTAAATATGTTATTACAGTCTAAAAACCTTATCCATTCACACCTCATTACATATCACTTTCTGACTCGGCAGTCGTGTTCAGAACAACATAATACATTAGTGTCTTTATTAACATATTGCTTTATTCATCAAGGGGCAAGGGGGATTGGTGAAACCGAAAAATAGGGGATCGAACTCCGTAAACGGTTGAGGGGCAGGAACGGGAGGCTCTCCTTTTCCATTTCCTCAACCTGAGGGTCTGTACAATTACGCAGAGAATTGCAATCACCAACAGTGATTCAATCACATACGACATTGAGTACCATGTCATAAATTTTGTGCACCAGGTCTGAACTTCGCTGATCAGAGCTGAGCACGGGGGAGTTAGTGTGAGGGAAACATTAACGGCGGGGGTTGTGGGGGAAACGTGACTTGCTTCCACATTTACAAATACAACAACGTTTAAAACTAATAGGTAGGCTTCCATCATGGTCTTCTCTTCGTTTTCTTTGTCCTCTTCCTTCTGTATGGCCGATCCTTGCCGTGAACCCTCTTTCGACTCTTCGAAAGCTATGGGATCAAGCACAGTATCTGTCAATACACAGTTTAATATCCGTACTTGTTAGTGTATCTGTCCTCTCATTCCAATTGACCCTTAAATGACTGGCCAAGTCACACCCTGTGACTCCCCTCATTTTTTTTTCAAAAGCGAATTTAGGAGCAGAAATACACCTAACAACTTTCCTCCTGCGAGCCGTCTCGCAGGCTTTGCAAATTTACCATCCGAATGTTCCTGGATGTAAATAGCATGTGGGATGGCGGCCGAAGGGCTACCTAACGAAAAATGAAAGCAAATTTTGAAACGAAAAAGGTCGAATGGGTTGCGTATGGGCCGCTACAGGTAAGATTTGGATGGAATCCCCGGGTAAGGCGTGCTGTGCCGTACCCGAGCTTGGCTGACCAAAGTGGGTTCTCAGACAGGGCGGGTCCTCAGTGCCGTTTCTCCACTGCCTGAGTAACCTGGAATGAATGGGCAAGAATGTGTTAACCGTGGGTTTGCAGCCTCTATTCGCCGAATAGAGGGGCACCTAAAAAAACAAGGGAGGAGCCAAGATGCTCCAACATCTGAAAACAGGGAACAAGTCGTGAACCGTGTGGGTTCACCAGAGGATACAACTGAAGTTCTCAGAGGTTTCTGCGGACAAACTAGTGTGCGTGTAAGGCGGTCACAAGCCTTACAGCTGAAAAGATCTCCAATCAAACCATTGGATTGGGAACTGAAGTTCTCAGAGGTATCTGCGGACAAGCTAAAGTGCGTGCGAGGTGGTCACAATCTTTTCAGCTGAAAAGAAGGTGGCCAACCTCCAACTGAACCATTAACATTAAAAACAAACAAACATAAACTCACAAACAAAACATACGTGCAGGTTCCATCAGAAAGGATATCGCTTCCCTCAAGCGGTTCCTATTTTACATCATCTGGACACCTCACTTTTCCTCTGCCTCTGTGAACAGGGTCACAAAGGGGTTGCCGTATCGGGAGTCAGACACCGTGTCGTCCTGCTCTCCCGGATCTCACACCCTTGTGTGGATCAGGCATGCAATCTTGGAATTGTGTGACCGGGGGTCACTTTCATCGTTACGGACAAGTCTGTATGAATTGTCCCTGTGCCATAGTGTTGGGTCTAAACTTGAAGGGGTATTGTCGGGGTAGTCGGGGTCGGGTGGTGGGTCTGGGTATTTAATATAGGTGACTTCCATGGGGGTCACTGGAGACGGGGTCGTGGTCGCTACAGTGGGGGCTGTAGGGTTGTGTGCTGTGGCTGTCCTCAAAGTCAGTGTCAGTTTCGCTGTCTCTGCTGTGGCAGCTTGTGGGCGTTTCGGGGCGTAGTCTGTTGCGGTCAGTGGGCGGAGTCGTGGGCGAGTCCGATGATGAACTGGTCTGTGAGGGGGATGGTGGAAACGTGTCTCTAGTGGGCGGGGCGAGGTGTTCTGCTGCGTCTAGCAGGACATGGTGTGCGTGGTTAGACTGTTCCATATGCCTTCAGTTGGTTAATATGGAACCACGCTGTCTTTCCATTGGGGTATTTTATCCTGTAAACTGAGGGGCTAATTTTGTCCGAAATTGAATATGGGCCTGAAAATTTTGATGCCAAAAAACTGCTGGGGTTATACACAGATAGCATTACCTGTTGCCCAACCTGGAATTCTGTGGGGTGTACGTTCCTATTAAAGCATGCTGTGCTTTGTTTGCGTCGTTTTCCCAGTTGAACTGCGGCTGCGATCTGTGCAGACCTCACAGTCTCAACCAGGTCTTTAACAGCTTCCTCATGCGTGAGGGCCGTCACTTCGGGGCTAGTCATGTCCAGTCCTAAAAGGAATTCTGTACCTTTCATAGGGCGTCCGGTCATGAGTGTGTGTGGGGTGAATCCTGTTGATGTGGAAACCGTGTTGCGGATAAACATTAGTGCAAATGGGAGCACTGAATCCCATGTAGAATTGTTTTCCTGAACCATTTTTCTAAGGGTCGATTTTAGGGTCCGATTCATGCGCTCTACAATCCCGCTGGACTGTGGGTGATAGGCAATGTGAAAATTTTGTCTAATGCCGAATATGGTCAGGACGTTCTTCATGACACGTCCTGTGAAGTGAGATCCCTGGTCCGAATCTATACTTCTGGGTAAACCCCATCTCGTGAAGATGTGGTGGGTCAGGATCTTTGCAGCTGTCTTAGCTGTATTCGTTCGTGAGGGGAATGCCTCTACCCATTTGGTAAAGGTATCAATTACAACCAGCACGTATTTATAGCCATTCCTACAAGGGGGCAATGGTCCTATAAAGTCGATCTGGAGGTTTGTCCAGGGGCCATTAACTGGTCGAGTATGCCGAAGCTGTGCCTTTTTGGAATACCTCTCCGGGTTATTCTGGGCGCAATAAGGCAATTCTCAATGTAGTGGGTTACATCGGTCCTGAAGTTAGGCCACCAACAGAGTTGCCTGAGGTGCCTCGTGGTCGGGTCGATCCCTTGGTGTCCATGACCGTCATGGAACAAGGCAATCATTTGATTTCTGTCCTGCTGCAGGACCACATAAAGCTGGTCCTTGATGATCACACCCTCATGTGTGGTCAGAGCGTGTCGGAACTTATCATACTGGGGCACAAAAGTCCCTTTAAAAATCTCCCTGAGATCTTCACCCTGCTTCTGTGCCTCGGCTAAATCCTTAATGTCTGTCTGTGAGACTTGAACTGCACTCACAGGGGCGCTAGCTGGTGCGCTAGCTTGGGGTGTCCAAAAGTGTCCTCGCCTGGAACCTGCTTTTGCCAGTGCGTCGGCTTTTACATTTCCAGGGGGGGATGACCTATGGTGGCTTCTAACTTTGATAATTCCAAAGGTCCTATCCTTCGCTTTGTCTAGGATGTGGTGGAGTTAAGGGGCTGATGGAAGGGGTTTCCCGTCTGCGGAGACGAAACCTCGTGTCCTCCACAGGGGTAGAAAATCTGTCAAACTATTGCAGACATATAGACTGTCCGAATATATGTCTGCCGGGCTGGGGAAAGAATCGGGGTGGTCCACTATATATGCTATGGCCGCGAGCTCTGCTGCCTGCGCGCCTAAGTGACCTGGCAATTTTAAAGCTATTTCTTCGAGTGCGCGACCCTGCGTGTCCTCGACATAGATGCCGCATCCAGTGATACGCTCACCATCTAAAACCGTGGATGAACCGTCCACGTATATCTTCAGTGGGCCACACGTGTCTGTGTGTTGGGGGCTTTGTCTTGGGTTCCCTATCTTCCTGGGGGGTGTCTTTGCTATAAAGGGTCCTGTGTTGTGTAGGGGGGCTACAATTTCACATTCATGGGCTGTCCTGGATATTGGAGGTTGTCGGCTAAAAATGTGTGTGTCCGGGTCCGTTTAACCGTAATGTCGCGTCCTTGTAAAAGTAGTGTCCACCTAGCTGCCCTAATCTGGCTAACTGAACCGTCCTTCAGTCGACCGTCTAGGAGTAACTGTGTGGGGGTGTGCTCGGTCAAAATGGTGATGGGGTTGAGTCCGGTAATGTAGGAAAAGTATTGAACTGCCCAGAAAACTGCTAGGAGGTGCCTCTCGCAGGCTGAGAATCCTTGTTCTACTGTGTCTAAAAGTCGGGAGGCATAAGCCACGGGTCTTAGCTGCTCGTGCCGTTCCTGAAGTAACACGGCCGAGAGGGTCAGATCTGTGCTCGCTACCTCTATTGCATAGGGGGAGAGTTGGTCTGGGACTTGTAGCGCGGGTGCTGCGCTAAGGGCTTTCTTTAACTCTTCCACAGCCTCTGTATGCTGCGGAAGCCATTCCCATGGGGCTCCTTTCTTAAGGAGGTCGGAGAGTGGGGCTGCCTTTGTCGCGAATCCATCGATATGGTTCCGACAGTACCCAACCAGTCCTAAGAACGACCGGAGGGCTGAAACATTCTGGGGAAGGGGCAATTTGACAATCGAATCAATCCTTTTGAATTCGATCTCGCGTTTGCCGTGCGTGATGACTGTACCCAAATACATCACTTTATTTTCCAATATCTGGGCCTTTCTGGGGTTAACTTTACATCCAATCGAGGTTAAAAGTTCCAGGAGCTCGGCCAGAAGCGTAATGTGCTCTGCCTTTGTGTCTGTCTGCAGTAATAGGTCGTCCACATACTGTACCAGACATTCGGGGCGGGAAAATTTTTCTAAACCATTCGCCAGCTGTCGGTGGAAAATGGAGGGGGAATTGTGGAATCCTTGTGGGAGGCATGTCCACGTATACTGCTGTGCTTTGAATGTGAAGGCAAATTTGTACTGGCACGCCTTTGCCAATGGGATTGACCAGAAGCCATTGCTAATGTCCAATACCGTGAAATATTTGGAGTGGAGTCCCTGTTTGAGCATGGTCTCGGGACTTGTTGCTACCGTGGGGGCTACTGCTGGGGTTACTTTATTGAGCTCCCGATAATCGATGGTCAGACGCCATGATCCGTCGGGCTTTCTCACTGGCCAAATAGGAGCATTATTGGTCGAGGCTACTGTTCTAAGTACCCCTTGCTCCAATAAGCTACCTATTACTTTCTCTATTTCTCCCTCTGCTTCTAGGGGAAATCTGTATTGTTTCTGTGGTTGGGGGTCAAGTCCCGTAACGTGAACTTGTCCAGTCATTCTGCCACAGTCGTGCCGGTGACTGGCAAATGCTGTCCTGTGTTTGTTTAAAACTGCTCTCACTTGTCTGTCCGTGTTTAGTGTAGTCAGGTCAAATGAATAGTCGCCTACTGCGCTAATCCGATTTGCGTACTCTCCTACTGTGAGAGTAGCGGGTGCTCTGTCTGACCTTGCCATTCGCCAGACACACTGGTTTACTGGGTCGAACGACAGGCTATGGGCATTCATAAAGTCTATACCCAATATGTGTTCTGCTGTACGGGGTAGATTTACTAAAACGACGGGGTGTTTGGTAGAGATGTTCCCTAGCTGGATTGCTACGGATGCTGTAATGTGTCCCTGCTGTGAGTGACCTGTAAAACCGCTAAGTGTGATGGTGGAGGTGGTCGGCCACGTGTCTGCCTGTGCCGTGGTGGTGGAATTAATTGTGGTGCGGGACCCTCCTGTGTCCCAAAGTAACTCTATGGGCTTCCCTCTAACCTTAGCTGTGACTACCGGTCTTCCGGATTGATCCCAAAGAGTGTCACAGACCCAAGTGGGGGAGCCCGAACACCGTCAGTCCATTCCGTCCACATTGGTCTGTCCTGACTGTATCCCTATACTATGGATCGGCTTTGCTTTATTTCTATTCAGAGTGCCTGTCTGCTGGCCTCTCTGTGATCTTTGGGGTGCATTGCATTCCTTAGCCCAATGTCCTCATTGGCCACAGTTGTAGCATTCGAGCGACTTCTGTGGAGGGCTGTTCTTCCCTTCATTTACCCATGCGGGGCTTTGGTGTGCTCTCACTGCCTGAATGTCCGCTGCAGCCTGAGCTTCCTCTGGGGACTTTACTTTGCCTTTGCCCTGAACTGATTGCTCCCAAGCGCGGGACAATCTTTTCAGGACCCATTTCTCATTGTGGGCCTCTTCTGAGGGGTCGTAACAATTGCAAGCACTCTGTCCTGCATCTGTGGCATGGGAAATTATGGTGCGCGTCCATTTAACCATGTTTTCACGGTTCAAATGCGCTCTATTTAAATCGCCGAAAACTGCGTTAAAATGGATCCACAGCCTTCCTGCAAATGCTGTGGGATGCTCTGTTTTCTTTTGTCGGCACTTGTTTAGTCCTTCAACTGGGTCACCTCGGTTATACCCTATTGCATCTAAAATGGAGGTGTGCATTTCCTCTAGTGTGCCTCCTCCAACGTTCTGTGGGTCGGGGAGGGCTGCTACTACAGACTGGTCTAAGCTCAGAACCGTGAGCTTAACCTGCTCTCTCTCGTCCAGGCTGTACATGGTTGCCTGCTGTTTCACTTTCGCGAAAAATTGGTGGGGGTCTGCGGTGGGGAGAAACGGAGTGATCTTCTCACACGCGTCCCTGAGTTGGGTTACAGTTAAGGGGGTGGTGTAGGTAATATCGGGTGCGCCTTCTGTGGTCGCTTTCCTTTGGGTGGTGACTGGATTCATGGGTACGGTAGCTATTTGACCTGTGGGGGGTTGGGGTGCTTTTCTTTTCTGCTGCGCTGCTGGCGCACATGTTCCTTGAACATATCGCTGCGCTGTCTCACTTAATTCTTGCCAGTCTGGGGCATTCTCCTCATCTAGCTGTGTTCCAGAAGTACTTTGGAACCCATTCTGCACTGAAAGCAGAGATTGCAGCTCCGCAATCTGCTTCCTACACTTGGCATGATCCACTGTGCTTTGTCTTTGTTCTGTGGTGGCAGCATGGAGTGCTCTTAAAGCTGCCTTTAGGTCAGAGCATTGCCTCTGCAATGCCTCTACCTGCTTTTCTGATTCTTCTCTTATCAGGACGGCACATTGCACGTCCTGATAGGCTTTTTCATACTGGGTCTGGGAACTGCTCAGATGGACTAGACATGACTGGTGTGCCCTCTTGGCATCATCCACCTCGCTACCCTTCTCTGCCAGCTTCCCTCTAAGTTCCATGTTTTCCTTCTCGATGTCCCTGACATCCACTTTGCTCATCCTATTTCTCTCTTCTAATTCTGCCCGGAGCGTCTGAACGACCTCCTCAGTGCCTCGCAACTGTGCCAAACAGGACATGATTGCCATCGGCTTGCGTGATTTACTAAGGTTTTTCTTATGAATTTGAGAGAGGTTCTCCCACCAAGTATGTCCTATACTTCCGGGACCTGTCTCCTCATTCATATAGAACTCTTTCCAAAGGGGCCATCCCTTTCCTTGCAGATACTTGCGGAGTTCCAGCTCCCACACGGGACACTGACCTACTCGGCTACTGCTGGTCACTGCGACCACAAACCGTTCTGGGTTCATGAGGCGTTCCATTGCCTGCATGGCCATTTTATCTTTCTTGCTTAAATTTAGGACAGGGGGTGTTGAGGTAATGTTTTACAAGACGGGTAAGGCTTTCGCTATGTTCCGCTCACAAAACTCCCGACAGTTCGTCGCAACAAAAAGCTCTCAGGTTTACCTTACAGCCCTGTTAGTACGCATACACAAAACACACTTCCGAATTATCTTTATTCGTTTGAACACCTTGATTACTTGTGATTTTTCCTTTTTCTTTACTCAGATTTCTAATTCAAATTTCTGCGTCCTCGACGGAGTGGGGGTGCCACTTGTAACCGCGTCCCGGCGGAGTCGCCACTAAATGTTGTTCGTTTTACTGGAGTGTATTAACACGCCTCCGTTTAAAGGCCGTGTGCTTAACACTACTATGGCTCTGTGTATGTAATTATGCTCAGGAGTCGCCAGGTGCCGTATTTAGACACCTCACAAGTATATCAAGGTCAGGTTCAAAGTAATAAATCTGTACACTGATTAGTAAGTCCAAACGATTGATATTTATTATGACAAATATAATAAATACACATGCATACGCTAAAGAGACTAACTTCTAATACTAAACAACTAAAATACTTATCTAGACAGGAACAGGCAAGGTCAGGGGACAAGGCCTTCGTCCCGTTCTTGGTCTGTAACTCTCAGGTACTTAAAGTTGTCAGGATCTAGCAAGGTCTGGATCACGTAGCGATCGTTGTATTGGCACTTACAGTTCGATGGCTGATGGCTCAACGGCTGGTGATGGAACTGGAGTCAGGATGCGATGTAGCAGCAAAGCAGAGCAGAGCCGGAGCAACAGAACAGACCGAACCATGTGCGGGGTCTAGTCTTATAGTTCCTAGAAGTCCGTGCCCCCTTGGGGCGGTTCTTTTACCTGCCAGGTATCGATTGGGCCTTTCCCAATCGATATCTTCCAAACCCCCCAATCTGAGGGTCGTTCCTCGATGGGTGGGGCGGTCCCTACGGTTCTTTGTGTTGGTTACTGTGGCGCCATTCTGTCTGGGCGTCTACGCAAAAGTATCCATTGATACTTAAATGTTTCTATTGTGCGGGGTCTGGATCTGGATCACCTCATTACTATGCAGATCTGTTTCCCATTTGCACCTTTGGCTGAAACACTGCACCTGGCCAAAAACTGGTTTCTGTACGTGCAGAATGCAAATTAGTCTTCTGCAAGCTGTTTGTCCTTGCTAAGACTGTTTTTCCCTGCAGCCTTAGCAGTTCTCCATTTTGTAGCCCAGTGTCCATCTTAGATGGCTACACCCTTCGGCCCTCGATGTTGTGCCGAGCCATGATCACCCTACTCAAACCCACGTATCCACCCTATACCCGTAACCCAACAACCCCCCACCCCTTAACCTTACTTTTTAGGACACTACGGGCAATTTAGCATGGCCAATCCACCTAACCCGCACATCTTTGGACTGTGGGAGGAAACCGGAGCACCCGGAGGAAACCCACGCACACACGGGGAGGACGTGCAGACTCCGCACAGACAGTGACCCAGCCGGGAATCGAACCTGGGACCCTGGAGCTGTGAAACATTTATGCTAACCACTATGCTACCGTGCTGCCCCGTAAGATCCAAGGAAGTAGCATATAAATTAGTCAAGAAAAACAAGTCTGAGGATTGGGAGCTATTTAAGAACAAAGAAAAGTACAGCACAGGAACAGGCCCTTCGGCCCTCCAAGCCTTTGCCGACCATGCTGCCCGTCTAAACTAAAATCTTCCACACTTCCGGGGTCCGTATCCCTTTACTCCCATCCTATTCATGTATTTGTCAAGATGCCCCTTAAATGTCACTATCGCCCCTGCTTCCACCACCTCCTCTGGCAGCAAGTTCCAGACACCCACTACCCTCTGTGTAAAAACCCCTGCCTCATACATCTCCTCTAAGCCTTACCCCTTGCACCTTAAACGTATGCCCCCTAGTAATTGACCCCTCTACCCTGCGGAAAAGACTATCCACTCTGTTTATGCCCCTCATAATTTTGTAGACCTCTATCAGGTTGCCCCTCAACCTCCGTCGTTCCAGTGAGAACAAACTGAGTTTATTCAACCTCTCCTCATAGCTAATGCCCTCCATACCAGGCAAGATCCTGGTAAATCTCTTCTGCACCCTCTCTAAAGCCTCCACATCCTTCTGGTAGTGTGGCGACCAGAATTGAACATTATACTCCAAGTGTGGCTTAACTAAGGTTCTATACAGCTGCAACTTGACTTGCCAATTCTTATACTCAATGCCCCGGCTAATGAAGGCAAGCATGCCATATGCCTTCTTGACTACCTGCTCCACCTGTGTTGCCCTTTTCAGTGACCTGTGGACCTGTACATCTAGATCTCTCTGACTTTCTGATTCAAAATTCAGCAAAGAAGTTCCAAGCTTAAGAAGGGGAAAATAGAGTAAGCTTGCAGGGAACATAAAAACTGACAGAAAAAGTTTTTATCGGAACGTGAAGAGTAAAAGATTATTGAAGATAGGTTCCTTAAAGTCAGAAACAGGATAATGTATTATTAGGGACAAAGAAATGGTGTAGCAACTAAATAGATTGGTTTTGTTTTCACAAATGAGGACTCAAATAAGATAGCAGAAATGTTGGGGAATGCAGGGTTTAATGAGAAGATGATCCATGTCAGTAAAGAAATGGTGTTGGGGAAATTGTTGGGATTGAAAGCTGATAAATCCATAGCGCCTGATAATTTACATCCCAGGATACTGAAGGAAGTGGCTCTAGAAATAGTTGATGCATTGGTGGTCATCTTCCAGGATTCTATAGACTGCGGAACAGTTCCCGCAGATTGGAGGGTGGCTAATGTAACTCCACGATTTAAAAAGGGAGGTAGAGAGAAAGCAGGGAAAGCAGGAATGACGTCAGTAATGGGGACAATTCTAGAATCCATTATCAAAGGTTTTATGATGTGGAGATGCTGGCGTTGGACTGGGGTGAGCACAGTAAGAAGTCTTACAACACCAGGTTAAAGTCCAACAGGTTTGTTTCAAACACCAGCTTTCGGAGCACTGCTCCTTCCTCAGGTGGATGCAGGAAGGATGTTCCCGATGGTGGGTGTGTTCAGAACCAGGGGGCACAGTCTAAGGAAAAATGGGTGGACCATTTAGGACAGAGATGAGGATAGATTTCTTCCCCCAAAGAGTGTGAGCCTGTGGAATTTGTTACCACAGGAAGTAGTTCAGTCCGAACCATTATACAGTTTCAAGAAGCAGTTATATATAGCACTTCGGCGGAAGGGGATCAAAGGATATGGGGGAAAGCGGGATTAGGCTATTGAGTTGGATGATCAGCCATGATCATAATGAATGGCAGAGCTGGCTTGAAGGACCGAATGGCCTTCTGCTGCCCTTATTTTGTTTCTATATCTCTTCATCAAATTCATTTATAGGAATTGTAAAAAGTTGAGGCCTCGGCACTGATCTGTGAGGCACATCACTCGTCACATCCTGCCAAACAGACAAAGACCCATTTATACCAACTCTCTATATCCTGTCAGCTAGCCAATCTTCAATCCATGTCAATGTGTCACCCCCTACACCATGAGATTTTGTTTTACTCAAGAACCTTGGATGTGACACATTAAATGCTGACCTGGATTACGGGACTTGAGACTCTTGAGTTGGATTTGAAACCACAAATTTCTCACTTAAAAAAGAGGGAGAGGGAGAGTCGGAGAATATTCACTGAGCATGCTGATCCATGACTGACACTGCAAAGGAAGTATATTGGGCATGAGTATGGAGAGAGGGTTTGTCGAGTGGACTATTCCTGGGAATATTAACCTCTCTCTATTTTCCCGTTAGGAGAAAGATCTCGTCCCAAAACTCTTCAAGGTACTGGCTCCACGATTCCAGGAGGACCGAGGGAGTTATGTTCGGACGCTACAGATTCCGACCCGTGAGAGGGACAGGGCCAGAATGGCCGTCATTGAGTTCAGGCGCAATCCTTTGCCACCCCTCATTGCCAAGCGCCCTGGAGCCAATGAGAAGACTCTGATCAATCAGCTGCTGAAGGGCTACAGGGAAGAGGTGGCGTTCAAGGGAGCTTCGGGCACTGGCGAGACCCAGGCTTCGAGTGCGGCCTAGCTGGGATATCGACCTGCCTTGGGTCAGAGGACAAAGTGTGGCTGCTCCCCAATATCCTACCCTTCAACCTCCTGGGGATCTACCAAGCTCATTCAGGCTGTCTATGGAAATCTGGGATTGTATTCCCGAATCACAGTGTTGTGCTGGTATTCTCTGAAGGCTTTGGGCCTGAAAATGTGTGCCGTACGTGACTTCTGGTGACTCGGGGATTTAGTTCAGCTTTAAAAGCACTGTCTGATATTAAACCCACAATGTCTTATTCTCTCTATCATTTCCTGGGATCCTCTACCCGCTGTGTGGTCTGAACTTGCTGTGTACTCTCTCATGCCAGGCCCTCTGGCACCCGCAGTCAACTTCCACTTTATAATTAGTCTCAAATTTTCACTAAAATTTCCCCGGATATGTGGAACTGCTTCAACTGAGCACTGAGTTGTCCTCTCCATCTTTATTGTTCCATGGGATGTGGGTGTCATTGGCAAGGGCAGCATTTGTTGCCCATTCATTGAGAAGGTGATGAGTTGCCTTCTTGAACTGCTGCTGTCTATGTGGTGTAGGCACACCCACAGTGCTGTGAGGGAGGGAATTCTAGGACAGTGAAGGAACGGCGATGTAATTCCAAGCCCAGGTGGTGAGTGACCCGGAGGGCAATCCCCATATGGTGGGGTTCCCAGGTATCTGCTGCCCTCGTCCTTCTATCTGGTCATGGTTGTAGGTTTGGAAGGTGCTGCCTAAAGAGCCTTGGTGAGTTCCTGCAGTGCATTTTGTAGATTGTACAGACGTTGGTGGTGGACGTACTGTGCGATGGTGGTGGAGGGATTGAATGTGTGTGCATTGAGCTTCGAGTGTTGTTTGAGCTGCATTCATCCAGGCAAGTGGACAGTATTCCATTACACGGGGAGTCAGGAGGTGAGTTACTAGTTACAGATTCCAAGCCTCTGATCTGCTCTTGTCGCCAAATTATGGCTAATTCAGTGTCTGGATATTTGGTAGCGTCCAGATGATGATAGTGGGGAATTCAGTGATGATAATGCCGTTGACTGTCAAGGGGCAGTGGTTAGATCCTCTCTTGTAGGGTATGGTTATTGTCTGACATTTGTGTGGTACGAATGTAACTTGCAGCTTGTCAGCCCAAGCCTGGATATTGTCCAGGCCTTGCTGCAATTAGACATGGACTACTTCAGTATCTGAGGAGTCGCAAATAGTGCTGAACATTGTGCAGCCATCAGCAAACATCCCCACTTCTGACCTTATGATGGAAGGGGTGTCATTGATGAAGCAGCTGAAGATGGTCGGGCTTAGGACTCTACTCTGAGGAACTCCTGCAATGATGTCCTGGAGCTGAGACAATTGACCTCCAATCACCACAACCATCTTCCTTTGAGCCAACTGTGACTCCAACCAGTGGAGAGTTCCCCCAGATTCCCATTGGCTCCAATTTAGCTAGGGCTCCTTGACTCCCCCAGTGTGACAGAGGTTGTGTAGGATATATCGGCAGAGATTTGTTTGCAGAAAGTTTATAACCTAAGTGTCTTGGGACTCCATGTTGAAGAGCTGGAAAGAGGCAGCCATTCTGGTGTCTGATCAGTCCAACATGGGGTGGGACCCTGCTGCGTACAAAATGGCTGCCATTGAGCACTTGCACGTCGTGTTGTGGCACGTTTTGGAACAGTGTTGTGCATGGACTTTAAACTCTTCCTGTATATAACCAGCCTTCACCCTCTACCCGAGGTAGCACAGTACGTTTGGTAGGAACGGGCCTGTTAGCTCAGGCTCCGAACTATTCGCCATGGCGAGGCCTACCACAGTTGAATTGCTGACTACAGACTTATCTGACTGGTGAAGGAAGCTTTAACAGTGGGAGTTTTTATTAGGATCTGAGAGGAGCAGGGACACTCGCACCTGAGGAGGAAGCCAGTGTTCCCATTGCGGTGGAGAGGATGGCCTAGGTGGCTCTGAGCCCAAGCCCTCTCCATCCCTGCCCTCTCCAACTCCGCCACTCTCCCCTCCCCAAAAATATCTCTGTATCTTCCCCGAATTCAAATATCGAGCCAGCGCCCTCGTGAAAATGGAACAAACTCTGCCTCAGCCACTCCATGGGCGGAAGCGTCCGATGGTCCGACACTCCTCCTGTGCACAAGAGGTTCGTTCTTAAATAGCCTCTCGCTGCAACCATTTGTAAACTGGCCATAACTCCACTGACCGTATCCCTGAGGAAACAGAGCTGGAAGCCGTTCATCCCTCCTCTCTGCTGTTTAGGCCGATCACAACTGATCTACACCTCAACTCCATTCCAATCGATCCCTGCTAAGTCTTGCCAGCGTTTTTTTTGGTGTGGGGGAAAGAGTTCCAGATTTCCTCTCACCTTTCAGGAAGTTCTTGCTGACTTAACATTCTGCCCCCCATGTTGAGAATGGCCTGCTCCTTCCGATCCCCCCTCTCCACTGTCACCATCAGAGAAAAGACTTTCCCCCTGTCCCTATCATTTTATCATCTTTAACTCCTCGATGAGAGTGAGGTCCATACGAGCCAAGTTGTTACAACCGGCAGGAGAGAAGATTGAGGGTGGAAGATGTGAGAATGAACAGGCCCCAGGCGTGGTGTCTCTTTGTTATTATTTTATTGATACATCACATGAAGGGGTACAGAGGGCGTCAGATCGAGGACACGGAGCTGAGATTTATTCAGCACACGTTCCCTCCCGACGGCTCATTCCAGCCAGGTCATGACCTCAGTTGGTGGCCATGGTGTCGTGAATCCAGGAGACGAAATTGCAGACCTTGGTGTAGACTCCAGGGTGGTCTTTCTCCGCACAGCCATAACCCCAGGACACAATACCCTGGAGCACTCCATTACACACCACCGGACCACCGGAATCTCCCTGCAGAGAAACAACACCCTTTACAGAGAGTTCAAAAGCCGTGGCCTCATCACAGACATTCAAACACTGTTCACATTGCATTTATATAGCACCCGTAACAGAGTAAAACACATCAAGAATCTTCCCAGCAACAGCAAACTGACTCACCATGACCCTCAGATATAGAAGAAGATATCAAAGACAGGTGACCCAAAGCTCAACCAATGAGGTCGGTGTGCAAGTGTCTTATGGGAGAGAGAGAGGGAAAGTGAGGTGGAGGGAGAGGTTATGGCAGGGAATTCCAGAGCTTAGGGTCCAGGCAGCTGAAGAAAGCCACCAATGGAGCAATGGGAATTGGGGGATGCTCAAGTTGCCGGAATTGGAGCAGAGTAGCGATCTCGGAGGGCTGTAGAGGCTGGAGGAGGTTACACAGATCAGGAGGGTTGTCGGGGTTGGGGGAGGTTACAGAGAAGGGGAGAGTGGCGAGAGATTATTGCCTCGCTGAGATGCAGCAGGGGGTTCCCAGTACAGTCAGTGTTTCATTGTTTCCTCGGATAGACATTTGCTGCCGATCCCTAATTGCCCCAGCTAGGCCATTTCAGAGAGTCAATCCCTGAGGGCATTTAAGAGTCAAACCAGATTGCTGTGCCTGGTGTCTCATGTCGGGCAGACCAGGTAAGGATGGCAGATTTCCTTCCCTGAAGGGACATTAGTGAGCCAGCTTGATTGTTATGACAGTCAATGATAGTTACTAGTCAGCATTGCTGAGGCCAACTTTTACATTTAATATTTTGTTCATTGAAATCAAATTTCACGTGAGGAGATCTGAACGCAAGTCCCCAGGACTGTAGCCTGGGCCTCTCGATTACTAGTCCAGTAATTTCGATTACAACACCACTACACCAATGTCTCCCAAAAACATTCAGCCTCATTGTGCTATACTTCTGACAAGATCTGTACTGGAACAAACGCCTGTTTTACTGTGTAACACGGCTCTCAGGATGTTATCCTCTGGACATGCCATTGGCGTCGTCCAGTCCCACCGAGAGCCAATGGGCCACTGGGCTGTGCCGTTAAATCCCGGGCAGGGTTCCACCATGACGGAACTGGAAACCACAGCCTCTGTTGCCCTGCAAGTTACTGCACGGCGATATGGATGGTTTACACAATCAGTTATCATCACAGTGGTGTGGGTAAGAGTGTCAGGATATGTGGATGTCCACCTCTAGTTGAAACCTTTCACTGGCTTTGGTGAAGTCTGCCTGCTCACTCTGGTAGTTACAGGAATTGTTCATTTTGCTTCCTGTCGCACCCTCCCCTGCAACTGTTGCTGTTCTGAGCGCCCCCCCCCCCCCCCCCCCCCACAGTGTTGACCCTCATGGCTGCACCAGCCCTGATCATAGGTCATGTGACTCAGGAGGGAGGCCATTCAGCCGATCGTGTCCATGCTGGCTCCTTGACCCCCCCCCCCCCATGACGCAGACTGAGGTTTCAGTGGCTCTGCTCCCCTCCCCCATTTGGTTAAAGGAACCATACCTGACAAGAGTCCTTCCCGCCTTCCAAGTATCCGACGCACATCATGTTATCCGTGATCATTCCCGGATAGGCACCGTGGCAATTTGCATCGCTGATTACGGGGGCATCCAGGCACTGAAGCTCATCTCCGCTAACCGCTAAAGCAAAGGTCACAGGTTAGAGGCCATGTGAGCCTACAAAATCTGTAGAAGGGATGGTCAAAACATTCAATGCTGCAAATTGGGTCATTTGAATCAGCTCCTGTCACTTACCGCTGTTCATGGTGTTGCCCCAGCCGGATATCAGGCACATTTCCCCAGCGTAGGCACAGCTGCTGGGCAGGGCGATGGATCCAACATTGCGGTTGAATGACGCAGCGCTGGACAGTTTGATCAGCATGATATCATTGTCCAGATTGTAGTAGTTGTAGGCTGGGTGTCTGATGACTTTATTGGAATCAATGAATTGCTCAGTCCCCTCGCTGACCCCGATGTCGTGCTCTCCCACACGCACCTGGATGCGACTAGGGAATAAAATGGAAAATCAGTAATCATTTTTGTCACAAGTAGGCTTACATTAACACTGCAATGAAGTTACTGTGAAAAGCCCCTAGTCGCCACACTCCGGCACCTGTTCAGGTACACACAGGGAGAATTCAGAATGTCCAAATTACATAACAGCACATCTTTTGGATCTTGTGGGAGGAACCTGGAGGAAACCCACACAGACACAGGGAGAACGTGCAGACTCCACACAAACAGTGACCCAAACGTGAATCGAATCTGGGACCCTGGTGCTGTGAAGCGATAGTGCTAACCACTATGCTACTTTGGCGCCCTTAACGGAAGGCAGCTGTTGACCGGTGGCCATCTTGATTCAACCTGACACCATCCATAGGTAACTCGGTATTGGCTGTTCCTGGCTCTTTGGACAGCAGAGTTTTGGTTGAGCTGAAGTTTGAGCAGGAGGGTGGGATATGGCAGTTTTCCAGAATTGCTCAAGTTCCGTAGGATAGTGAAGACATGGATGAGGGCTTCAGCAGCCGATCAGCTGAGGCAGTGGTGGATTGAGGTGATGTTACGGAGGAGGAAACGGGCAGCATTGATTATACCGGTGGGGGGGGGGGAGGTCAGTGGGAAGCTCAGCTCGGGTTCAAATAGGAAAAGAACATAGAACAGTACAGCACAGAGCAGGCCCTTCGGCCCTCGATGATGTGCCGAGCCATGATCACCCTACTCAAACCCATGTATCCACCCTATACCCGTAACCCAACAACCCCCCCCCCCCCCCCCACACCTTACTTTTTACTACACTACGGGCAATTTAGCATGGCCAATCCACCTAACCCGCACATCTTTGGACTGTGGGAGGAAACCGGAGCACCCGGAGGAAACCCACGCACACTCGGGGAGGACGTGCAGACTCCGCACAGACAGTGACCCAGCCGGGAATCGAACCTGGGACCCTGGAGCTGTGAAGCATTTATGCTAAACACCATGCTACCGTGCTGCCCATAAAAGAGAGAAGGGGAACAGTAGAGGGATCGATTCCTGGAGAATGACGTTTGTGATATGGATCAAAGACAATACGAAATAACGGCTTTGCTCGCCCCAACATTTAATCGTAGCAAATTTCTGCACGACACAGGTATAACCTCGGAAAGTTAATCAAAGAACCTGCGAGACTTGGGAACCAATCTCTGGGTTTGAGGAGTGAACTCTTAATTTGACCTTTTAACTTCTCTCCATGTAAAGTTCCAGATACTTGCCTCTTGTAGCAGTGGGCAGCGGAGACAACCCAGTTGGGGTGGATCAAGGACCCCCCACACATGTGCCAGCCCACGTTCAGAGAGACGATCCAGGGCACCGAGTGCTTGGTGCACTGATACCCACCCACAATCTTGTCATCGGAAGGGGCAGCCGCTGTGATAGGAGGAAAAGAAACACAGGGGTCAACAAATGAACAGCAGCAGAGAGAGAGAGAGGGGCTGGAAAAGGCTTTGAGAGACGGAGCAGGAAGGTGAGAGGAGACTGTGGAGAGAGAGCAAGAGCGGAACCGGGACCCTATTTACCAGCAAAACCCAGAAACACAGCGAGCAGCAGGATCTTCATGGTTGCTTCAGGTGTGACGATGGCTGACTGCCGATAGTCAGGCTGTTTTATAGGCCGTAAGAGCTCTGTTATCAGAGAATAACACAACCACAAGATCATTAATTGTCACGAGGGGCTGCCTGGAACGTCCTTGAGAACATGAGGGGCAGCTGTGTGTTTCTCAGCAACGATCTGTGGGATGTGTCCCACACTTTCACCAGGCCGAGCTGGGCTGTGCAGCTCTGCTGTCACTTAAGTTAGGGTGCATTGAATAGACTCTGGGAATGTCACATCCTGGTCTTGTTTACGCTGCCACAAGAAAGGCTGAAAGGTGCTTCGAAACATTAATTCGAAAGTTTTGATGAGCAAAAATAGAGTATTTTCTAAATTTGGAGAGTTGGATACAACATGCTGATGACCATTAAGTTTTACAGGACAAAAAGATGTCCATTTGTTCCATCGTGTCTGCGCCTGCCATCCAGAACCTATCCATTCTCGTCCCATTTTCCAGCACTTGGTCCATAGTCACGGGGGGATCCGTGTTGCTGTGGTAACACACACTTTGTACAGGCATGTTGTAGTCGGGAGCTGAGGATAATGACATTTGAGGCTTTATGGTTGAACAGAAATCTGTCCCGCTCCTTCCGCCTGCCATTGTTGTGTGTGATTTTGGAAGGACATAGCAGGTTGACTCTCAAACCAATTGACTGGCATCATGAACGCACACCTTTGCAGAATATGGGATTGCTCCCACAGGGAGCGGGGAGAATGTGGGTCTCGCTCCCACAGGGAGTGGTTGAAATGAATAGTATTGATGTACTTAAGGGGGAAGCTGGATAATATGGTGATGGGGGTGGAATAGAGAGGGGATTGGGGGGAAGCTGATGTGCAGGCAGAAACACAAACATGGAGCAGATGGCCAAAATTATGGGTGGGATTCTCTCCTGCGCAGCGGGGCGGGGGGTCCTGGCGGGACGCAGTGGTGTGAACCACTCCGGTGCCGGGTTGCCCCAAAGGTGCGGATTCCTCCTACGGGTCAGCCATCGCGGAGACTGATGGCCGACGCGGAGGGGAAAGAGTGCCCCCACGGCACAGGCCCGCCCGTGGATCGGTGGGTACCGATCGCAGGTCAGGCCACCGTGGGGGCACCCCCCAGGGCCATATCGCCCTGCGCCCCCCCCCCCCCAGGACCCCGGACCCGCCCGCGCAGCCAGGTCCCGCCGGTAACGGATGTGGTTTAATTCACACTGGCGGGACCGGCATAACAGCAGCGGGACTTCGGCTCATCGCGGGCCAGAGAATCGCGGGGGGGGGCACCGACCGCGCGGCATAATTCTCACCCCCGCTGAATCTCCAGTGCCTGAGAATTCGGCGGCTGGCGGGGGCGGGATTCACGCCGCCCCCCCCCCCCCCAGCGATTCTCCGACCCGGGGGGGGGTTGGAGAATCCTGCCCGGATCTGTATATGATTTGCAGGGCAATGGTCACAGGAGAATCCTGCACTGCCTTCTTAATTCTCTTGCTCTGCCTGGTGGTTATCCATTCATTTCCTGCCTGTGGAGTCAAAGCCTACGGTGTGACCATCTCTCTATTCGTGCTACCAATGACCATTTCTGTGCTGAAATTCTACGTAATTCGATAACAGAATGCTCTGGATTTCTGGTGTAAATAAATCATCAGCAATTGAATAACAGAAGTTTAGAATGTAAAAGGGAAGTGCGAGGCGATGCACTTTGGGAAGTGAATGTAGAAAAATAGAATTATTATGATCCCAGACTAGACTCCAAAAGTGGTTAGGATACTGTTCAGAAACCCCAATATGGCAGGACAACTCAAAGTTTTGGTGTACTCCTCTTGCTCCATGTGGGAGGCTGGGAACATTGCCAGTGCCCACGACCAGCAGGTGTGCGGGAAGTGTCTCCAGCTACCGCTCCTGCAAGCCCGCGTTTCGGAGCTGGAGCGGCGGCTGGACACACTGTGGAGCATCTGTGAGGCAGAGAGCGTCGTCTATAGCACAATACAATTTGAAAATAAACTAGTGGCGATTATATAACTGACTGTAGGGGGAGGCATTGTCGCTGAATTGGTAATCCAGAGACCCAGAGCCATTCTCTGGAGACCTAGGTTTGAATCCCACTGTGGCAGATGGTGAAACTTGAATTCAATTTAAAAATCTGGAATTAAAAGTCTAAAGGTGACCATGACACCATCGGTTGTCATAAAAACCCATCTGGTTCACTAATGTCCTTTAGGGAAGAAATTCTGGTCTGGCCGACATGTGACTCCAGATCCACAGCAATGTGGTTCACTCTTAAATGCCTTCAGGGATGGGCAATAAATGGGCAAGATATGCCCACATCCAACGGACAAATACAAAAAAAAGTTTCTATCGCTATGTAAAGAGAAAAAGATTGATAAAAACCAATGTAGGCCCCTTACAGCCAGAAACGGGGGAATTCATAACAGGGAACGAAGAAATGGCTGAGGAACTGATGCGACCATCAAATCACACGAAACCAGGAGGAGAAATAAACTGTGGCTTTAATCAACTAGAACAGTGCCTGCCTGCAACTGATCTGTTAGTGGGAGCCGCCTACAGGGCGACTGCTCTTTATACCTCCCCTCAAGGGGTGGAGCCAGGGGCGGAGCCCACACAGGCCCCAACATGCTACGTCATAGGTAATACCTTACAATGGTCCATAGGTGGAGCCCACATGGGCAACAGCGTAATACAGATAAGGACATGGTGAATTGTTAGAGCAATACATTCACCACATTCACCCCCTGTTAAAAAAATGAAGTCCGGCAGGGGTGACGGGTTCGTACGTTCAGCCTGTCCGGCGCACGCATCGTGCGCTGTGATCACCGAAGCTCTGGTATCGCAGCTGGCCCGGGTGTCGAACTCATCCGTACGGGCATCGATAGTGAAGTCGCCCGTGCAGGCACAGATGTGGACTTCGGGAGCGTGTCTCCTGGAGCTTCATTCCTGTGGGTCGGTGAAGTGGGAATGGCGGGTAGGAGGGGGTACAGGTGCCATGTAGGGGCGGGATCGCTGGTCAGCGTAGGTTGGGCGGGGTAAGATGGGGTGGTAGTGGAACCTCTGGGTGCCAGGTCCTGGAGGGAAACCGTATCTTGTTGGCCGTCGGGGTGTTCGATGTATGCGTACTGGGGGTTGGAATGTAGGAGCTGGACCCTCTTGACCAGGGGGTCGGACTTATGGCTCCTGACGTGCTTGCGGAGCAGGATGGGCCCCGGTGTCTTCAGCCAGGACGGAAACGAGGCCCCAGAGGTTAATTTCCTGGGGAAAACAAACAGGCGGTCATGAGGGATCTCGTTTGTGGCCGTGCAAAGGAGGGACCTAATAGAATGGAGTGCGTCGGGGAGGACCTCCTGCCAGTGGGAAACAGGGAGATTCCTAGACCGCAGGGCCAGGAGGACGGTCTTCCAGACCGTTGCGTTCTCCCTCTCCACCTGCCTGTTCCCCCTGTGTTTATAACTGGTAGTCCTTCTCGAGGCGATGCCCTTACTGAGCAGGTACTGACGCAGTTCGTCGCTCATGAACGATGAGCCCCGGTCACCATGAACATACGTGGGGAAACCAAACAGGGTGAAGACACTATGTAGGGCTTTAATGACGGTGGCGGCGGTCATGTCGGGGCAGGGGATTGTAAAGGGGAAGCGGGAGAACTCGTCGATGATGAGGAAATATGTGTTGCGGTTGTTGGAGGGGAGGGGCCCTTGGAAATTGATACTGAGGCGCTCAAATGGCCAGGATGCCTTTACCAGGTGGGCCTTATCTGGTCGATAGAAGTGTGGTTTACACTCCGCACAGATCTGGCAGTCCCTGGTCATGGCTCTGACCTCCTTAGTGGAGTAGGGCAGGTTGCGGGCCTTGATATAGTGGATAAGCCGGGTGACCCCCAGGTGGCAGAGGTCATCGTGGAGAGCTTGTGTCGGTCATCTTGCGCGCTGGCTCATGTGCCGCGGGACACGGCATCTGGGGGTTCGTTGAGCTTCCCAGGACGATATACTATATCGTAATTATAGGTGGAGAGTTCGATCCTCCACCTCAAGATCTTATCATTCTTGATTTGCCCCACAGCATATTATCGAACATGAAGGCTACCGATCGTTGGTCGGTGACGAGGGTAAACCTCCAACCAGTGAGGTAGTGCCTCCAGTGCCGCACGGCTCCAACGATGGCTGGGGCCTCCTTTTTGACCGAGGAGTGTTGAATTCCGGAGGTGGTGAGGGTGCGTGAACAAAAAAAACGCTATCGGTCTGCCTGCTTGATTGAGGGTCACGGCGAGGGCGACCTCTGATGCGTCGCTCTTCTGGAAGGGGACGGACTCATCCACCGTGCACATCGCGGCTTTGGCGATATCCGCCTTGATGCAGCTGAAGGCCTGGTGGGCCTCAGTCGCCAGTGGGAAGGTGGTGGCCTTGATTAGTGGGCGGGCTTTGTCTGCACAGTTGGGGACCCACTGGGCATAATATGAAAAGAACCCGAGGCACGTTTGCAGGGCCTTGGGGCAGTGGGGGAAGGGGGAGTTGCATACGGTTGGGGTTGGGTCCTAGAACCCCTTTTCCACGACGTAGCCGAGGATGGCTAGTCTGGTTGTGCGGAAAACGCATTTCTCCTTGTCAGTGAGGTTAAGGGTTCGGGTGGTTTGCAGAAATCTCTGGAGGTTGGCATCGTGGTCCTGCTGATCATGGCTGCAGATGGTCCAAGTACGGAAATGTGGCCCGCAGCCCGTACTGGTCCACCGTTTTTTGGAAGACCGAGAATCGGTTCGTGACACCAAAGGGGACCCGGAGGAAGTGGAAGAGATGGCCATCTGCCTCAAAAACCGTGGCATGGCGGTCCTCCGGGCGGATTGGGAGCTGGTGGTACGCAGACTCCAGATCCACCGTGGAGAACACCTGGTAGTGCGTGATCTGATTAACCATATCTGCGATCCGGAGAAGGGGGTACACATTGAGGTGTGCGTACTGTTTTTGGTTTGGCTGCAGTCCACAACCATCCGGTTCTTTTCCTCGGTCCTGACGACCACCACCTGAACTCTCCAGGGGCTATTGCTGGCCTCGATGATCCCCTCCCGCAAGAGTCACTGGACCTCGGACCTGATAAAAGTCCTGTCCTGGATGCTGTACCGCCTGCTTCTGGTGGTGTCTGGTTTGCAGTCGGCGGTGAGATTTGCGAAGAGCAGGGGAGGGTGGACCTTTAGGGTCGTGAGGCTGCACACAGTGAGTGGGGGTAGGAGCCCGCCGAACTTCAGGGTTAGGTTCCTGAGGTTACATTAGAAATCCAGTCCCAGTAGAAGAGGAGCGCAGAGGTCGGGGAGCACATATAGTTTAAAATCGGCGTACTCGGTGCCCTCTATTGCGAGGGTTGCTGTAGTGCACCCTCGGACCCTCACCGAGTGTGACCCGGAGGCGAGGGAGATGGTTTGATGCGCCGGGAAGATTGGGAGCGAGCAGCACCTTACCATGTCCGGATGAATGTGCTCCCGGAGTCGAAGAGGCAGGGCGTTTCGTGTCTGTTTACCCGGACGGTCATCAGAGAGCTCTGGAGGTGTTTGGACCGTGACTGGTCAAGGGTGACCACACTGAGTTGCAGGTAGCCGACATGGTCAGAGATGCTGGGACGGTTCCAAGATGGCTGTCCCCATTGGTTGCACGTGTCGGGCGTGAGGAAGATGGCATCCAAGATGGCGGCCCCCATTAATCGCATGTGGCTGGCCGCATGGGCGAGGATATGGCCAAGATGGCGGCACCCGTGAGCCGCACATGCTATGCGGGCTGGAAGATGGCTGCCCCCACGGGCAATACGAGGTCGATGACGCATCCGGGGGGGCGGAGCCGGCAGATTCGCTGCCACACTTCAGGATCTGCGGGCCTGTGAATCTGAGGGTCGGGCCTGCGATTTAGAGTTTTTGGACATGGCCAGGTAAACTTTACCAAAATGTCCTTTTCTTCCGCAGTCGCTGCAGTTTGCTTTCCGGGCCAGGCAGCGCTGCCGGGGGTGTTGAGGCTGGCTGCAGAAATAGCAGGGTAGCCCCCCATGGTGGGCGGGCAGCTGCGCGGTACAGCCTTGGGGTATTCTTTGGTCAGGGGTCCACAAGGGGGTCGCAAGAGGGGTTTGCCTCCTCATCAACTCCTCCTGGTGCTTGGATGTGGTGACCCTGGCGACCTACTGCTCCCCAGACCTGGAATACTTGACCGTAAAGTGCCGCCCATACTATCTTCCACGTGAGTTCACTTCAGCCATTATCACAGCGGTCTACATCCCACCCCAGGCAGAAGTGAGGAAGGCGCTGGATGAACTGTACACAGCCATAAACAACTATGAAACAGAACACCCGGAGGCCTTGTTCATCGTGGCCGGAGACTTCAACAAAGCCAACCTCAAGAGTGTACTGCCAAAATTCCACCAGCACATCTCCTGTTCCACCAGGGGCGACAACACTCTTGACCACTGCTACTCAAAAATCAAGGGCGCCTACCGTTCCATCCCCCGACCACACTTTGGGAAATCAGACCATAAGACTGTGCTCCTTCTCCCGGCTTACAAGCAGAAACTCTAGCGGGAGAATCCAGCTATAAGGTTGTGCAGTGCTAGTCCGAGGAGACAGAAGAGCTCTTACGTGACTGCTTAGAGACAGTGGATTGGTCCATATTTAAGAACTCAGCGACTAACTTAAATGAGTATGCCACCACCGTCACAGACTTCATCAGCAAATGTGTGGACGACTGCGTGCCAAAGAAAGCAGTACGTACGTTCCCCAACCAGAAACCATGGCTCAACCGCGAGATTGACACCCTACTGAAGGACAGATCTGAGGCGTTCAAGGCAGACGACCTTGTCCTATACAAGAAATCCAGGTACGATCTCCGCAAAGCCATCCGAGATGCCAAGAGAGAATATCAAACTAAGCTAGAGTCACAGGCAGACGCTCGGCGGTTGTGGCAAGGACTAAACAACATAATGGGCTACAAAGTGAAGCTGAGCAGTATCTCTGGCAGCAGCGCACCCCTCCCCGATGAACTTAATGCATTCTATGCTCGGTTTGAGCAGGTAACCAACAATCCGCTGTCGAGTGCCCCAGCAGCCCATAATTCACCCATACCCACCATCACAGTTTCCGAAGTCAGATCGGCCTTCCTGAAAGTGAACCCACGGAAGGCGATAGGCCCGGACGGGATCCCTGGTCATGCACTCAGAGCCTGCGCATACCAGCTGGCAGAGGTATTCACAGACATCTTTAACCTTTCCCTACTCCACTCTGAGGTCCCCACTTGCTTCAAGAAGACCACCATCATACCGATACCAAAGAAGAACCAGGCAACGTGCCTCAATGACTACCGCCCGGTGGCCCTGACGTCAGTTGTAATGAAGTGCTTCGAGAGGCTGATCATGAAGCGCATCACCTCCATACTCCCGGAACGCCTTGACCCACTTCAATTCGCATACCGTCGCAACCGGTCCACATCAGACGCCATTTCCCTGGCCCTGCACTCATCCCTAGAGCATCTCGAAAACAAGGACTCCTACATCAGACTGCTATTTATTGACTACAGCTCCGCCTTCAACACCATAATCCCAGCCAAGCTCATATCAAAGCTCCAAAACCTAGGACTTGGCTCTCCACCCTGCAACTGGATCCTTGACTTTCTGACCAACAGACCACAGTCAGTAAGAATGAACCCCAACGCCTCCTCCACAATAGTCCTCAACACCGGTGCCCCGCAAGGCTGCGTACTTAGCCCCCTACTCTACTCCCTGTACACACACGACTGCATGGCAAAACTTGGCTCCAACTCCATCTACAAGTTTGCTGACGATGCGACCATAGTGGGCCGGATCTCGAATAACGACGAGTCCGAATACAGGAGGGAGATAGAGAACCTAGTGGAGTGGTGTAACGACAACAATCTCTCCCTCAATGCCAGCAAAACTAAAGAGCTGGTCATCGACTTCAGGAAGCAAAGTACTGTACACACCCCTGTCAGCATCAACGGAGCCGAGGTGGAGATGGTTAGCAGTTTCAAATTCCTAGGGGTGCACATCACCAAAAATCTATCCTGGTCCACTCACGTCGACGCTATTACCAAGAAAGCACAACAGCGCCTATACGTCCTCAGGAAACGAAGGAAATTCGGCATGTCCACATTAACCCTTACCAACTTTTACAGATGCACTATAGAGAGCATCCTATCTGGCTGCATCACAGCCTGGTATGGCAACTGCTCGGCCCAGGACCGCAAGGAACTTCAGAGAGTCGTGAATACCGCCCAGTCCATCACACAAACCTGCCTCCCATCCATTGATTCCATCTACACCTCCCGCTGCCGGGGGAAAGCGGGCAGCATAATCAAGGATCCCTCCCACCCGGCTTACTCACTTTTCCAACTTCTTACATCGGGCAGGAGATTCAGAAGTCTGAGAACACGCATGAACAGACTCAAAAACAGCTTCTTCCCCACTGTCATCAAACTCCTAAATGACCCTCTTATTGACTGACCTCATTAACACTACATCCTGTATGCTTCATCCGATGCTAATGCTTATGTAGTTACATTGTATATCTTGTGTTGCCCTATTATGTATTCTCATGTATTTTCTTGAATTTTGTTTAATTCCCTTTTCTTCCATGTACTGAATGATCTGTTGAGCTGCTTGCAGAAAAATACTTTTCACTGTACCTCGGTACACGTGACAATAAACAAATCCAATCCAATCCAATCCAATGATCGGACGGGAATGCATCAAGGCTTTGGAACGCTACTCCCAGAGAGGAGGCTAATTTTACTGTCTCTTCCTGGTGGAGGGCACCTTTCTCGAGTAGGTGCTGTCTCACGTAGTTGGACCTGACTCCAGCCATGTAGGTGTCCCGGATGGCAAGGTCCATATGTTGAGTGGCCGTAACGGCCTCGTAATTGCAGCTTCGTGAATAGACTTTGAGGTTGCGTAGGCACTCTTCCAGTGATTCCTCGCGACGCTGGCGGCGAGTGGTGTGGAGATGCCGCACGTACACCTCATTCACGGGCCTTACGTAGAGGCGCTCTAGCATCGCAAGGGTGTCTGCGTAGGTGGAGACTTCCTCAAGTTGGACAGAGATTCGATGGCTCACCTGTGTGTGGAGGAGACTCAGCTTCTGTTCGTTGGAGACGGACGGCGAGGAGGAGACTGAGGCGGCGAGGTAGGCCTTGAAACAGCGGAGCCAGTGCGAAAAAATCTCTTTCGCCTCCGCGGCCTGCAGATCGAGTTCCAGTCAGTCAGGTTTGAGGGCCGATTCCATAGTGCCGTTGTAGTGGATTAAATTAACGCGACCATCAATTCACACAAAACCAGGAGTAGAAGTAAACTGTGGCTTTAATCAATTAGAACAGTGCCGGCCTGCGACTGATCTGTTAGTGGGAGCCGCTTACAGGGCGACTGCTCTTTATACCTCCCCTCAAGGAGTGGAGCCCACACAGGCCCCAAAATGCTACATCATAGGTAATACCTTACAATGGTCCATAGGTGGAGCTCACATGGGCAACAGCGTAATACAGATAAGCACATGGTGAATTGTTACAGCAATACATTCACCACAGAACTAAATCCGTAATTTGCTTCTGTTTTCACAAAGGATGACATGTATAATGTCCCAGAAGTTCTGAGAAACGTTTAGTTAGGAGCAAAAGGAAATTAATATTAGTAAAGAACTGGCTTTGGAGAAATTAATGAGATTGAAAACAAACAGATTTCCAGGGACTGATAATTTTTATCCCCAATTAGTTAAGAAAGATCCATTGGTGGTCATCTTCAAAAATTCTTTGGACTGTGGAATGGTTCCTGCAGATTTGAGGCTGGTGAATGTAACCCACTTATTCAAAAATGTAGAAAGAAAACAGTGAACTATGGACCAGTCATCTTAACGTTGGTCGTAGCGAAGTTGCTGGAGTCCTTATCAAGGATTTCATAGCTCAGTATTTGGAAAAGCAGTGGTGTAATCAGACAAAGTCAGCATGGATTTACAAAAGAAAAATCATGCTTGACAAATCTACTAGAATTCGTTGCGGATGTAACTACTAGAGTTAACCAGGGAGAACCGGTGGATGTGGTTTATTTAGACTTTCAGAAAATTTTCGACAAGGTCTCACAAAGCAGATTAATGTGTAAAGTCAAAGCACATGGGATTGTGTGTAGTGTCTTGAGATGGATAGAAAGCTGGTTAGCAGACAGGAAGCAAAATGTTGGAAGAAATGGGTCTTTTTCTGATCGGAAGGCAGTGACTGGTGGAGTACCGCTCGGACCCCAACTGTTCACATTATATATTAACGATTTAGACAAGGGAACTAAATATTATCTCCAAATTTCCAGATGATACAAAGTTGGTTGGGTGGGTGAGCTGTGAGGAGGATGCAAAGATGCTTCAGCGGGATTTGGACAGGCTGCGTGAGTGGGCATATGCAATACAGATTCAGGATAATGTATGTAAATGTCAGGTTTCCACTTAGGTAGCAAAAATAGGAAGGCAGATTATTATTTGAATGGGTGTAAATTGAGGGAGGTGGATACTCAGCGAAGCCTTAATGTCCTTGTGTATCACTCGCTGAAAGTTAGCGTGCAGGTACTGCATGCAGTAAAGAAGGCAAATAGTATGTTGGCCTTCATAGCAAGAGGTCTTGAATATAGGAACAGAGATATTTTATTGCAATTGTACAGAGCGTTGGTGAGGTCATACCTGTAGTATTGCATGCAGTTTTAATTCAATTAATAATCTTTATTATCATAGGTAGGCTTGCATTAAAACTGCAATGAAGTTACTGTGAAAAGCCTCTAGTCGCCATATTCCGGGCCTAGTCGGGTACACAGAGGGAGAATTCAAACACGGGGAGAACGTGCAGACACCGCACAAGCCGGGAATCAAACCTGGGACCCTGACGCTGTGAAGCGATAGTGCTAACCACTATGCTACCATGCTGCCCTTAGTGTTCTTACCTGGGGAAGGATGAGTGCACTGTAAGTTCTATGATAATCTATGATTAATCAAGGACAAAGGTTCGGCACAACATCGTGGGCTGAAGGGCCTGTTCTGTGCTGTATTTTCTATGTTCTTGCTATGGAGGGAGTGCAGTGAAAGTTTACCAGGCTGATTCCTGGGATGGCGGGACTGTCAGATGAGGCGAGACTAAGTCGGTTAGGATTATACTCAGTGGAGTTTGGAAGAATGAGAGCGGATCACATAGAAACTTATAAAATTCTAACAGGATTAGACGGGGCAGATTTTGAAATAATGTGCCTCATAGTGGGGGAGTCTTGAACTAGAGGTCATGGTCGAGGATGAGGGGTAAACCTTTTCAGACTGAGGTGAGGAAAAATTTCTTCACCCAGAGAGTTGTGAATCTGTGGGAGTCGCTACCACAGAAAGTAGTTGAGGCCAAAACGTTGTGTAATTTCAAGTAGGAATTAGATATAGCTCTTGGGGCTAAAGGGATCAAGGGATATGGGGGGGGGGGGGAGGGTTTAGGCGGGATTAGTGTATTGAAGTTGATGATCATAATGAATGACGGAGCAGGCTCGAAGGGCCGAGTGGCCTACTCGTGCTTCTATTTTTTATTTTTCTATGGTATTTAATTTTGTAAGACTGTGAGGAAAGGATACCTCCCTCCAGGAGTGACTGCACAAAGAAATAGGGATATGATATATTGAAACAAACTTCATCAGTAACACAGTATTAAAACACCTTTAACATCCCACAAGAAAATAGCTTACAATTACTCCTCAAGCAATGTTACTCAATACAGTGAACACAATACCCTTAACTGTTATCTTTATTCCCACTCTAACAGCAAAACCATCTCAGGTCACAATCCACTTTTAAATACAGTTAGCATTCAGGAATGTTTGCTGTGAAGAGATGTCTTGGATGCTGCACTTTGAGAAAATGATGGGACTGGATTCTCCATTTCTGAGCCCAAGTGCTGACACCACCGGAGAATCCGTGAAGTTCCACGTCAGTAAAATCGCCGCCACACCTGCACCGATTCCACACCGGTGCCGCATGGAACACCAACAACCACTTTTAAATTGTACACCCCCACACACACACACACTGATCACAGCCAGAAAGATGGGACAGGTTGTGCTGGAGCACCTATACAGCTAATGGGTGGGCTGGGGCCAGAGGGGTGCCCCGTGGGAGATCACCTATGCGACCCAGACACCAGGTTTAAATCGGGCTGTCAGCGGCTTGCACAGCCTCACGGCTGCCTTGCCGGCTGCAGTAATGGTGTTGCGTACCCGTCCACCCAGACCCCACCTCCTGGCCTCCCCCCACTCTTCTCCCCGGCCAGTGGCACACCTGTCGGCAATTTATGACGGTGCTGGACTGTTTGTACGCCCGCTCTCTCTCGGAAGTCACCAAGCCAGGTTCACGATTTGTGAGAGCACACGCGGACCGCGCCCTCGGGAACTCGGCCCACCGGAGGCGGTGCATCGAGGGTGGGCCCACTGATGAGATGCAAACGGTGTTTCAGCTACGTGCCTGGCATTGATGCCGTTTTCGAGGAGGTGGAGCATCACGATTTGGCATTAAACCGGCACCTGCCGCGATTTCAGTGTCAGGAGCTATTCTCCGCCCCATTGCACGCCCCGATTTTGGCGGCTCCCACACAGATTCTTTGAGAAAGAGAGATTTTTAGAGACTCCTCAAAGATACCGGACCCTCTGTCAGAATAATGCAGAATCTCTGGCTGTATTTCTTCAGTGACCTTCTCTCCACCATCCAGCCAAAAATGAACACTGACAAAGCTCAACACTGACACCTTCAGCCCCTCCCATTAGTCCATTAACTACATCATCTCACTAAGCTCTATCCAGAGTCTCTAATTATCTACTTCCTAGAGAATCCCATTAATCTAAATAAAAATCCATTAGCCCAAACGTTTCTACGATGTTTTGATTGCACTTTTGGCTCCAGAAAGCTTTGCTATCTTTCAAACCAGGATTATTAAAAACATTTGGGGGCAGCAGGGTAGCATGGTGGTTAGCATAAATGCTTCACAGCTCCAGGGTCCCAGGTTCGATTCCCGGCTGGGTCACTGTCTGTGTGGAGTCTGCACGTCCTCCCCCTGTGTGCGTGGGTTTCCTCCGGGTGCTCCGGTTTCCTCCCACAGTCCAAAGATGTGCGGGTTAGGTGGATTGGCCATGCTAAATTGCCCGTAGTGTCCTAATAAAAGTAAGGTTAAAGGGGGGTTGTTGGGTTACGGGTACAGGGTGGATATGTGGGTTTGAGTAGGGTGATCATGGCTCGGCACAACATTGAGGGCCGAAGGGCCTGTTCTGTGCTGTACTGTTCTATGTTCTATGTTCTATGTTCTATTACCAGAGCAGTCACACACACACAAACCCAGGCTGTTAACCCTTACTGCACTAACTACATATAACATATCTGAAAATCCCACATTGATCACAGAATTTCTTTTAAAGGTGTGGAATGTTTATATCCAGAGGGTATACTCAGAAACACAGAGAAGTCAGCATGTGACAAGCAATTAGGAAGGCAAATGGCCTGTAGTCCTTTATTGTGAGTGGATAGGAATAAAGAGGCCTTGCTACAGGGTTTTGGTGTGACCACATCTGGAGTAATGCTTGCAATTTTGGCCTCTGTGTTTATGGGAGGAGGGATGAGTTCAAAGAAAAGTCGTATTGTACTTGAAATGTTAACTCTGGTCGGGGCAATCTCAAACATGGGGTCCACAACATCAGGCTAAGGGGGCCGATCATTCAGGACTCAGATGAGGAGAAAATTCGGCACTCAAAGGAGCTATAAATCTTTGGAGTTCTTTAACACAGAGGGTTGTGGATGCTCCATCGTTGAACACATTTAAAGCTGGGATAGGCATAGTTTTGCTCTCTCTGGGAATTAAGGGGTGCAGGGAGTGGGTGGGAGTGAGGGGGAGCCCAAGATCAGTCATGGTATTGAATGGTGGAAGAGGCTCAATGAGCCAAATGATCTACTCCCGCTCCTAATTTCTTGTGATCTTGCAGTTTGCTTGTTTAAGGTGTCAGATTGGTCCAGTGAGTGGCACTCACAGTTCTCATGGGGTGGGTTCACTCCTCATCCTCGACTCTTGGAGCACAAAGTCAAGGCCAATGCTCTTGGCCAGTACCGTGTTGTGTGCCCTTATTCTGAATTCCACATGAAGAAGGATTGTTAAACATGAAAAATGAAACATGAAAAATCGCTTATTGTCACGAGTAGGCTTCAAATGAATATACTGTGAAAAGCCCCTAGTCACCACATCCGGCGCCTGTTCAGGGAGGCTGGTACGGGAATTGAACCATGCTGCTGGCCTGCGTTGGTCTGCTTTAAAAGCCAGCGATTTAGCCCTTTGCTAAAACTATGTATATCTTTAGGGTATAGCCAAGCTCGGAGCTAACTCCGTGCTGCCTTCTATACAGGTCTCTGTCCAGTCCATAACTCTTTCCAGACTCCGTCATGTGACTCTTTCCCTCACACTGTGGGCTGTACTGTATCATTCCCAGTCCCACATTAACCCTCTATCAGATCACCCCTTTAACCATCGCAACGCAAAGTCTGGCAAGCAACCCTTATCAATTAACTCTTTTATGTCCCAGTTTAGTATAATTCCGGTGATTCAGCACAGTGCAAGGAAAGATCCCATTCTTCCTGTTGGAGTCTCCTGGTTTAGTGCTCTGTGGCAGCACAGATGAAAATAGTTTTATTCTACTGTAAGGTCAAAACCTTCTTGTTCACTCTCAATGTGATAGAGTGAAAGGTTTACACATGTGAACTCTGTCTAATGGAACAACACAGATCGTTGCTGAGAAACACACAGATGCCTCTCATGTTCTCAAGGACTTATCTGCCACCCCCTTGTGACAATTAATGATCTTGTGGTTGTGTTATTCTCTGATAACAGAGCTCTTACGGCCTATAAATCAGCCTGACTATCGGCAGTCAGCCATCGTCACACCTGAAGCAACCATGAAGATCCTGCTGCTCGCTGTGTTTCTGGGTTTTGCTGGTAAATAGGGTCTCGGTTCCGCTCTTGCTCTCTCTCCACAGTCTCCTCTCACCCTTCCTGCTCCGTCTCTCGAAGCCTTTTCCAGCCCCTCTCTCTTTCTCTCTGCTGCTGTTCATTTGTTGACCCCTGTGTTTCTTTTCCTCCTATCACAGCGGCTGCCCCTTCCGATGACAAGATTGTGGGTGGGTATGAGTGCACCAAGCATTCGGTGCCCTGGATCGTCTCTCTGAACGTGGGCTGGCACATGTGTGGGGGGTCCTTGATCCACCCCAACTGGGTTGTCTCCGCTGCCCACTGCTACCAGAGGCAAGTATCTGGAACTTTACATGGAGAGAAGTTAAAAGGTCAAATTAATGGTTCACTCCTCAAACCCAGAGATTTGTTCCCAAATCTCACAGGTTCTTTGATTAACTTTCCGAGGTTATACCTGTGTCGTGCAGAAATTTGCTACGATTAAATGTTGGGGCGAGCAAAGCCGTTAATTTGTATTGTCTTTGATACATATCCCAAACGTCATTCTCCAGGAATCGATCCTTCCACCGTTCCCCTTCTCTCTTTTCCTATTTGAACCCGAGCTGAGCTTACCACTGACATCCCCCCCACCCCCGTATAATCTCCCATCACCAATGCTGCCCGTTTCCTCCTCCGTAACATCACCTCAATCCACCACTGCCTCAGCTGATCGGCTGCTGAAGCCCTCATCCATGTCTTCACTACCCTATGGCATTTGAGCAATTCTGGGAAAATGTCATCTCCCACTCTCCTGCTCAAACCTCAGCTCACCCAAAACTCTGCTGTCCAAAGAGCCAGGAACAGCCAATACCGAGTTACCTATGGATGGTGTCAGGTTGAATCAAGATGGCCACCGGTCAACAGATGCCTTCCGTTAAGGGCGGCACAGTAGCATAGTGGTTAGCACTATCGCTTCACAGCACCAGGGTCCCAGATTCGATTCCCGTTTGGGTCACTGTTTGTGTGGAGTCTGTACGTTCTCCCTGTGTCTGTGTGGGTTTCCTCCGGGTGCTCCGGGTTCCTCCCACAAGTTCCGAAAGGTGTGCTGTTAGGTAATTTGGACATTCTGAATTCTCCCTGTGTGCACCTGAACAGGTGCCGGAGTGTGGCGACTAGGGGCTTTTCACAGTAACTTCATTGCAGTGTTAATGTAAGCCTACTTGTGACAATAAAAGTTATTACTGATTTTCCATTTTATTCCCTAGTCACATCCAGGTGCGTGTGGGAGAGCACGACATCGGGGTCAGCGAGGGGACTGAGCAATTCATTGAATCCAGTCAAGTCATCAGACACCCAGCCTACAACTACTACAATCTGGACAATGATATCATGCTGATCAAACTGTCCAGCGCTGCGACATTCAACCGCAATGTTGGATCCATCGCCCTGCCCAGCAGCTGTGCCTACGCTGGGGAAATGTGCCTGATATCCGGCTGGGGCAACACCATGAACAGCGGTAAGTGACAGGAGCTGATTCAAATGACCCAATTTGCAGCATTGAATGTTTTGACCATCCCTTCTACAGATGTTGTAGGCTCACATGGCCTCTAACCTGTGACCTTTGCTTTAGCGGTTAGCGGAGATGAGCTTCAGTGCCTGGATGCCCCCGTAATCAGCGATGCAAATTGCCACGGTGCCTATCCGGGAATGATCACGGATAACATGATGTGCGTCGGATACTTGGAAGGCGGGAAGGACTCTTGTCAGGTATGGTTCCTTTAACCAAATGGGGGAGGGGAGCAGAGCCACTGAAACCTCAGTCTGCGTCATGGGGGGGGGGAGGGTGGTAATAATGGGGCCTCTCGGTCAAGCAGCCAGCATGGACACGATCGGCTGAATGGCCTCCCTCCTGAGTCACATGACCTATGATCAGGGCTGGTGCAGCCATGAGGTCAACACTTTGGGGGGGGGGTCGCTCAGAACAGCAACAGTTGCAGGGGAGGGTGCGACAGGAAGCAAAATGAACAATTCCTGTAACTACCAGAGTGAGCAGGCAGACTTCATCAAAGCCAGTGAAAGGCTTCAACCAGAGGTGGACATCCACATATCCTGACACTCCGAGAGATTTCCAAATGTTTATTCTGCTGCCTTTCCCAAAATTTCACATTACATTCTTCATTCTGTTCTTGCCATGGTTTCACAACTTTCTACATTTGTGTAACTCCACCAGAAACCGTGAATATTAGTGAGGAATGTAATTTAATCTTACCCACACCACTGTGATGATAACTGATTGTGTAAATGATCCATATCGCTGTGCAGTAACCTACACGGCTATAAATGTTGTGATTTTTCAGTCCCGTCATGGTGAGAGATTTTCCGGCACAGCCCAGTGGCCCATTGGCTTGGCGGGACTGGACAATCGCGGTGGCGGGTGACGGAGATGGAAAATCCCGCTCCGAGGATAACATCCTGAGAGCCGTATTACAGAGTAAAACAGGCATTTATTCCAGTACAGATCTTGTGGGAAGTGTCGTGCAATGAGGCTGAATGTTTGATGTCAGGGTAATCTCACTCGGTTAGTAATGCGCAGACCCGGGCTAATGCTCTGTGGGCACTGGTTCAGACCCGGGCTAATGCTCTGTGGGGACTGGTTCAGACCCGGGCTAATGCTCTGTGGGCACTGGTTCAGACCCGGGCTAATGCTCTGTGGGCACTGGTTCAGACCCGGGCTAATGCTCTGTGGGCACTGGTTCAGACCCGGGCTAATGCTCTGTGGGCACTGGTTCAGACCCGGGCTAATACTCTGTGGGCACTGGTTCAGACCCGGGCTAATGCTCTGTGGGCACTGGTTCAGACCCGGGCTAATGCTCTGTGGGCACTGGTTCAGACTCGGGCTAATACTCTGTGGGCTCTGGTTCAGACCCGGGCTAATACTCTGTGGGCACTGGTTCAGACCCGGGCTAATACTCTGTGGGCACTGGTTCAGACCCGGGCTAATGCTCTGTGGGCACTAGTTCAGACCCGGGCTAATGCTCTGTGGGCACTGGTTCAGACCCGGGCTAATGCTCTGTGGGCACTGGTTCAGACCCGGGCTAATACTCTGTGGGCACTGGTTCAGACCCGGGCTAATACTCTGTGGGCACTGGTTCAGACCCGGGCTAATACTCTGTGGGCACTGGTTCAGACCCGGGCTAATGCTCTGTGGGCACTGGTTCAGACCCGGGCTAATACTCTGTGGGCACTGGTTCAGACCCGGGCTAATGCTCTGTGGGCACTGGTTCAGACCCGGGCTAATACTCTGTGGGCACTGGTTCAGACCCGGGCTAATGCTCTGTGGGCACTGGTTCAGACCCGGGCTAATGCTCTGTGGGCACTGGTTCACATTCCACCAGGGAAACTGGCAATATTTCAATTTGACTAATTAAATCTTGAAGTGCAAGTCAGCCTCGGTAATCATGACCAGTGAATTATAATTGATTGTCCTCACAACCCACCTACTTCACTAATGTCCCTTTACATCGGGAAATCCGTGGTCTTTACCTGGTCTGGCCGACATGAAACTTCAGATTCATAGCTATCTGAGTTCCGCTTAACTGCCCCTCTAAAATGAGCTAGCAGGGGCAATTAGGGATGGGCAGAAAATGGGTATCCGATGAATAGTTACATTTTTAAAAAGCATCATCATATTCTCCATTCTCATGTACTGGGTCAAATAATAAATACAGATTGTTTATTCATACATATTCATTCAGAGAGTTAATTGTTGGTGCTTGGGTGGGGGCTCATTTCAATGACCGGACAATAATCTCGCGCTCTACCCTCCCTATCTCTGTAACCTCCTCCAGCCCCTACAACCCTCCCTATTCTGTAACCTCCTCCAGCCCCTACAACACTTGCTCTCTCTGTAACCTCCTCCAGCCCCGACAACTCTCCCTATCTCTGTAACCTCCTCCAGCCCCGACAACTCTCCCTCTCTCTGTAACCTCCTCCAGCCCCTACAACCCTCCCTATTCTGTAACCTCCTCCAGCCCCTACAACACTTCCTCTCTCTGTAACCTCTTCCAGCCCCGACAACTCTCCCTATCTCTGTAACCCCCTCCAGCCCCGACAACCCTCCCTATCTCTGTAACCTCCTCCAGCCCCTACAACCCTCCCTATTCTGTAACCTCCTCCAGCCCCTACAACACTTCCTCTCTCTGTAACCTCCTCCAGCCCCTACAACCCTCCCTATCTCTGTAACCTCCTCCAGCCCCTACAACCCTCCCTATTCTGTAACCTCCTCCAGCCCCTACAACACTTCCTCTCTCTGTAACCTCCTCCAGCCCCGACAACTCTCCCTATCTTTGTAACCCCCTCCAGCCCCGACAACCCTCCCTATCTCTGTAACCTCCTCCAGCCCCGACAACCCTCCCTATCTCTGTAACCTCCTCCAGCCCTACAACCCTCCCTATTCTGTAACCTCCTCCAGCCCCTACAACACTTCCTCTCTCTGTAACCTCCTCCAGCCCCGACAACTCTCCCTATCTTTGTAACCCCCTCCAGCCCCGACAACCCTCCCTATCTCTGTAACCTCCTCCAGCCCCGACAACCCTCCCTATCTCTGTAACCTCCTCCAGCCCCTACAACCCTCCCTATTCTGTAACCTCCTCCAGCCCCTACAACACTTCCTCTCTCTGTAACCTCCTCCAGCCCCGACAACTCTCCCTATCTCTGTAACCCCCTCCAGCCCCGACAACCCTCCCTATCTCTGTAACCTCCTCCAGCCCCGACAACTCTCCCTATCTCTGTAACCTCCTCCAGCCCCGACAACTCTCCCTATCTCTGTAACCTCCTCCAGCCCCTACAATCCTTCCTCTCTCTTTAACTTCCTGCAGTCCCTACAATCCTGCCTACCTCTGTAACCTCCTCCAGCCTCAACAACTCTCCCTATCTCTGTAACCTCCTCCAGCCCCTACAATCCTCCCTCTCTCTGTAACTTCCTGCAGTCCCTACAATCCTCCCTATCTCTGTAACCTCCTTCAGCCCCCCCAACCCTCCCTATCTCTGTAACCTCCTCCTGCACCTATAACCCTCCCTATCTCTGTAACCTCCAGCCCCGACAACTCTCCCTATCTCTGTCATCTCCTCCAGCCCCTACAAACCTCCCTCTCTCTGTAACTTCCTGCAGTCCCTACAATCCTCCATCTCTGTAACCTCCCCCAGCCCCTACAATCCTCCCTCTCTCTGTAACCTCCTACAGCCCCTACAATCCTCCCTCTCTCTGTAACCTCCTACAGCCCCTACAATCCTCCCTCTCTCTGTAACCTCCTACAGCCCCTACAATCCTCCCTCTCTCTGTAACTTCCTGCAGTCCCTACAATCCTCCCTATCTCTGTAACCTCCTTCAGCCCCTACAATCCTCCCTCTCTCTGTAACTTCCTGCAGTCCCTACAATCCTCCCTATTTCTGTAACCTCCTGCAGTCCCTACAGCCCTCCGTACCACTGTAACTCCTTTGGCCCCTACAACCTTCCCTATCTCTGAAACCCCCTCAAGCCCTCCAACCCTCCCTATCTCTGTAACCTCAAGCCCTCACAACCTTCCCTAACTCTGTAACTTCCTCCAGCCCCTCCAACCCTCCCTGTCTCTGTAACCTCCTCCTGCACCTATAACCCTTCCTATCTCCGTAACCTCCTCCAGCCCCTCCAACCCTCCCTATCTCTGTAACCTCCTCCAGCCCCTCCAACCCTCCCTATCTCTGTAACTTCAAGCCCCTCCAACCCTCCCTTTCTCTGTAACCTTCTCCTACCCCTACAACCCTCCCTCTCTCTGTAACCGCCTCCAGCCCCTCCAACCCTCCCTATCTCTGTAACTTCAAACCCCTCCAACCCTCCCTTTCTCTGTAACCTCCTCCTACCCCTACAACCCTCCCTATCTCTGTAACCTCCAAGTCTCCACAACCCTCCGAGATCTCTGCGCTCTTCGAATTCCGGCCTCTTGAGCATCTCCTGATTCCTTTCGCTCCTCCATTGGCGGCCCTCTCTTCAGCTGCCTGGGGACGCTGAGCTCTGGAATTTCCATCCCTAAACCTCTCCATCTATGGCACTCTATCTTCTCTCTCTGTCCACCTCTCTTTCTTGCTCTCTCTCCCTCTTTCTCTCTCTCTTTCTTTCCCTTCCTCTTTCTCTCCCATAAGACACTTCCACACCGTCCTCATTGGTTGAGCTTTGGGTCACCTGTCTTTGATATCTTCTTCTATATCTGAGGGTCATGGTGAGTCAGTTTGCTGTTGCTAGGAAGATTCTTGATGAGTTTTACTCTGTTACGGGTGCTATATAAATGCAATGTGAACAATGTGTTTGAATGTCTGTGACGAGGTTGCGGCTTTTGAACTCACTGTAAAAGGTGACCTCTGTGCGCTGAGACATTGATGAATGTGGACGTGTTGTTTCTCTGCAGGGAGATTCCGGTGGTCCGGTGGTGTGTAATGGAGTGCTCCAGGGTATTGTGTCCTGGGGTTATGGCTGTGCTGAGAGAGACCACCCTGGAGTCTACACCAAGGTCTGCAATTTCGTCTCCTGGATTCACAACACCATGGCCACCAACTGAGGTCATGACCTGGCTGGAATGAGCCGTCGGGAGGGAACATGTGCTGAATGAATCTCAGCGCCGTGTCCTCGATCTGACGCCCTCTGTACCCCTTCATGTGATGTATCAATAAAATAATAACAAAGAGACACCACGCCTGGGGCCTGTTCATTCTCACATCTTCCACCCTCATTCTTCTCTCCTGCCGGTTGTAACAACTTGGCTCGTATGGACCTCACTCTCATCAAGGAGTTAAAGATGATAAAATGATAAGATTGACAGGGGGAAAGTATCTTCTCTGGTGGTGAGAGGGGAGAGGGAGGATTGGAAGGAGCAGGCCATTCTCAACATGGGGGGGCAAAATGTTAAAACTGGAGCCAGGTTGTTCAGACATGACGTCTCCTCACACAACGGTAAGAGGAAAGAGGAAATCTGGAACTCACTCCTCCATCAGTAAATAGGATCTCAGCGATGGGGTCTCAGCGATGGTAATGCCTTTGAACATCAAGGGACGGTGGTTAGATTCTCTCTTGTTGGAGATGGTCATTATCTGGCACTTGTGTAGCACAAATTTTACTTTCCACTTGTCAACCAAAGCCTGGATAGTGTCCAGGTCTTGCTGTAATTGCCATGGACTACCTCAGTGCCTGAGGAGTCGCCAATGGTGCTGAACATTGTGCAATCATCAGCGAACATCCCCACACCTTATGATAGACAGGAGGTCATTGATGAAGCAGCTGAAGATGCGGCTTTTGATAAGGTCTCACATAGCAGACGAATATGTAAAGTTAACATGGGATTGTGTGTGGTGTCTTGAGATGGATAGAAAGCTGGCTCACAGACAAGAAGCAAAATGTTGGAATAAATGGGTCTTTTTCTGATTGGAAGGCAGTGACTAGTGGGATACCGCAGGAATCTGTGCTAGGGCCCCAACTATTCACATTATATATTAATGATTTGACAAGGGAACTATCTCCAAATATGCAGATACAAGGTTGGGTAGGTAGGTGAACTGTAAGGAGGATGCAGGGATGCTTCAACATGATTTGGATGGGCTGGGTGAGTGGGCATATGCATGTCAGATGCATTATAAAGTGAATAAATGTGAGGTTATCCACTTAGGTAGCAAAAGTAGGAAGTCAGATTATTATTTGAATGGGTGTAAATTGAGGGAGGCGGATACTCAGCGAGACCTTGGTGTCTTCGTGCATCAGTTGCTGACAGTAAGTGCGCAGGTCCAGCAGGCAGTAAAGAAGGCAAATGGTATGTTGGCCTTCACAGTGAGAGGATTTGAGTATCGGAATAGAGGTGTTTTGCCGCAATTATGGAATTGGTGAGGCCACACGAGGAGTATTGTGTGCAGGTTTGGTGTCCTTATCTGAGGAAGGATGTTCTTGCTATGGAGGGAGTGCAGCAAAGGTTTACCGGGCTGATTCCTGGGATGGCGAGACTGTCATGAGGAGAGATTAAGTACCAGCCTCGTACCTGCCTCCCCGAACAGGCGCTGGAATGTGGCGACTAGGGACTTTTCACAGGAACTTCATTTGAAGCCGACTTATGACAAGCGATTTTCATTCATTTCATTCATTCATTTTCATTCAAGTTGGTTAGGATTATATTCATTGCAGTTTAGAAGAGTGACCCGGATCTCATAGTAATTTATAAAATTCTAACAGGATTGGACAAGGTGAATCCAGAAAGAATATTCTCAATGGTGGGGGGGGGGGGGGGGGGGGTCCAGAACCAAGGGTCAAAGTTTGAGGATAAGGACTGAGGTGAGAAGAAATTCCTTCACCTAGAGAATGGTGAACCTGTGGAATTCACTGTCACAAAAGATATTGAGGGGAAATGTGTAATTCAAAAGGAATTTTTTATTTTATAACTCTTGGGGCTAAAGGGATCAAGGGATGTGGGGGGTAGGTGGGATTGGGTTATTGAACTTGATCAGCCATGATCATAATGAATGGCTGAGCAGACCTCCTGCTTCTATTTTCTATCTATGGTTGCGCCTCAGACACTACCCTGAGGAACTCCTGCGGTGATGTCCCAGGACTGAAATTATTGACCTCCAACCACCAGAATCATTTTCCTTTGTGCCAGGTAGTGATGTGTTATATAGGCTGGGTCTATGTGGACTGCGCTTGATGCAGTGTAGCAAGAGACAGACTTCCAACACTCGATGAAATGCAACATGATTTTATTTAACAGCTAACTATTTACATATCCGACTGTGGGTTGACACTATGCTGACTTGACTGGAGACCTGAGGTTAGCCTGACCAGACTTGCTGACTACCACACGGTGTGTGCCTTGACTAATGTTCATGAGCTTTGACTATCCCAGAGGCTGGATCCCGAAAGAGTGGGAAAACTGGTGCCCTCTGGCTTTATAGTGGTCGTGTCCTGTCTGGTGATTGGCTGTTGTGTTCTGTGCCTTTGCTGGTCATCCTGTGTGTCAATCACTGCCTGTCTGCACTCCATCATATACATAGATGTATATTATGATATCTCCTCCCCCCTTTTTTCTGAAGAAAAAAAACTTCTGTAGAGACAATATCAATGTACATGTGCATGGTAAATGTGTGTATATGCGTGACTATATACATGATATGCTAAAATAGACTTATATACAGCGGAAGGTGTCACTAGTGCAGGTGTAGGGCAGGTGAAACAGCAAAAAACGATATGTACAGATGTCAAAACGATGCGGTAACAAACTTGTGCAACCATTGAGTCTATAAGTTCAGTCTCTGTGGCGGGCGACAAATTCTGGTTGACCGCCTCAAGGGTGGATCAGGGACCCCCTGCACTTGGATAGGCCGGACTGCCGCCAAAGCAGCAGGCACTGAGGAAGGCAGAATTATTGGCGGATCGGTGTCCCTGTGGCAGGGCTCGTCCAGAGGAAGCAGTGTGCGAGGTGAGACATCTCGGTTGGGTGGCGGACATGGAAGTCTGCGCAATGCCCGCCTGTTGCGTCGTAGGAATGAGCCATCAGCCATGCGAATGAGAAACAACCTCGGGGCAACTTGCTTGAACTCGATCAGCCGGGACCAGGTCGGGAGGATCTGTGGTATGAGCATCGTACGCTGACTTATGTTGGGCCCGAGACTACTGCATCTTCTGTATGGCCGGGAAGTGGTCAAGGTTTGGAGTGCGGATGGCTGGAACCATTGTCCGCAGAGTGCGGTTCATTAGCATCTACGCTGGGGACAACCCGGTGGAGAGCGGGGTCGCTCTGTATGCCAGCAGCGCCAGGTTGAAATCGGAGCCCGAGTCTGCAGCCTGACACAATAATCGTTTGACGATGTGAACCCTTTTTTCAGCCTTCCCATTTAACTCCGGGTACAGGGGCTGGATGTGACGTGGCGAAAATTGTACAGCCGGGCAAAGTCAGACCACTCCTGGCTGTAAAAACAGCGGCCGTTGTCACTCATCACCGTGAGTGGTATCCCATGTCTAGCAAATGTTTCTTTGCATGCCCTAATCACCGCCGCCGACATGAGGTCAGATAGTCTTACCACCTCGGGGTAATTGGAAAAGTAGTCGACCAGCAGGACATAGTCACGCCCCTTGGCGTGAAAAAGGTCGACACCAACTTTGGACCACGGGGAGGTTACCATCTCATGCTGCTGCAGAGTTTCTTTCGGTTGTGCGGGCTGATATTTTTGGCAAGTGGGCAGTTGAGGACCGTGTTGGCAATGTCCTGGCTGATGCCCGGCCAGTAGACTGCCTCCCGAGCTCTGCGTCGACATTTCTCGACCCCCAGGTGGCCCTCATGGAGTTGGCCAAGCACCATAGCTCGCATGTTCTGCGGGATCACGATTCTGTCAAGTTTCATGAGGATGCCGTCTACCATCGTCAGATCGTCCTTGATGTTGTAAAATTGGGGACACTGTCCCTTCTGCCAGCCATTCGCGAGGTGCTGCATCACCCGCTGGAGCAGCGGATCCCTGGCCGTTTCCTCACGAATCTGAATGACCCTTTCATCACAGGCCAGAAAGTTAGAGGCACAGAGCTGCACCTGAGCGTCGATTTGACAGACGATGTCAGTTTGCTCACACGGTCCGGCGATGGATCTAGAAAGGGCATCCGCAACAATGAGGTCCTTACCTGGTGTGTAGACCAGGTCAAAATCGTAGCGGCGTAGTTTGCGAAGGATTCGTTGCAGCCGCGGCGTCATGTCATTAAGGTCTTTTTTGGATGATGTGAATCAATGGCCTTTGGTCCGTCTCAACCGTGAATTTAGGGAGACCATATACATAGTCGTGGAACTTATCGATTCCTGTTAGGAGGCCCAGGCATTCCTTCTCAATCTGAGCGGATCGTTGCTCAGTAGGCGTCACGGCTCTGGAGACATACGCCACTGGGGCCCAGGAAAAGGAGTCATCCTGTTGGAGGAGCACCGCCCTAATATCATCCTGGCTCGTGTCAGTGGATATTTTCGTTTTCTTGGCGGGGTTGAAAAACTCTTGGTTTAAAATTCTTGGTCATGAGCGGGCAGCCACCGGAATTCAGTTGATTTGCGGACGAGATGGCGGAGGGCTGTGGTGTGAGACGCCATGTTGGGGATGAACTTCCCAAGGAAGTTGACCATCCCTAGAAAGCGGGTGTTCGCGGTCTTAGCCGGGGTAGTGGAGGAGTAGGTGGACCGGACCCTTTGGTGGCGATATTTGGGGTTTCAGAGAAGCCGGAGCTCATGGTGAGGTGGAAGGCCGATGTTGTGGCCTTCGCCTCTCTGATTGCACGGCGTTGAATTTTGCTGGAGTGGCGGTCGGCATCGCCACCGGGGGTAGCAGCATGGTTGGGTGACCTGTACAACTTCCTGCGGTTGGAGAAGATAAAGTATGAGTTAAGGGGCTCAGCAGGGGGAGTTTGAGAAAAGGTGGGGGCTGTTTGTGACCGTGTTAGAGGAGCTATTTGTCACAGGGCGGTGGGTGATGAGGTGGGGGGGGGGTGAAAAAGGGGGAAAACCTGTACAGACTGTATAGTTGATTATTTGGAAGCATGTTTCCCGGCGTGTTTACTTGCTGTAACCTGCTTTGATACAAGTTTGTAATAAAATACGTTTTAAAAAATAGGAACAGGAGTAGGCCATTCGGCCCTTCGAACCTGCTCCACCATTAATCAGATCATGGCTGATTCAACACTCACTAAGTCCACTTTCCTTTCCGTAACCCTTAAATGAAATGAAAATCGCTTATTGTCACGAGTAGGCTTGAAATGAAGTTACTGTGAAAAGCCCCTAGTCGCCACATTCCAGCGCCTGTTCGGGGAGGCTGTTACAGGAACAGAACCTTGCTGCTGGCCTGCTTGGTCTGCTTTCAAAGCCAGTGATTTAGCCCAGTGAGCTAAACAGCCCCAACTGATTAAAAATCTATCTATCTCAGCCTTGAAAATGTTCAAGGACTTGGTCTCCACAGCTTCTTGGAGGTAAGGTGGGGAACGTTGACCCTCCAGGACGGGAATACCTGCCGCCAAAAACTGCCGGCCAATCAGGCATGGCCAGCAGCCATGAAGTGTCAGAAGCGCCAGTTAGGGGCAGCAGGGTAGCATGGTGGTTAGCATAAATGCTTCACAGCTCCAGGGTCCCAGGTTCGATTCCCGGCTGGGTCACTGTCTGTGTGGAGTCTGCACGTCCTCCCCCTGTGTGCGTGGGTTTCCTCCGGGTGCTCCGGTTTCCTCCCACAGTCCAAAGATGTGCGGGTTAGGTGGATTGGACATGCTAAATTGCCCGTAGTGTCCTAATAAAAGTAAGGTTAGGGGGGGTTGTTGGGTTAACGGTATAGGGTGGATATGTGGGTTTGAGTAGGGTGATCATGGCTCGGCACAACATTGAGGGCCGAAGGGCCTGTTCTGTGCTGTACTGTTCTGTGTTCTGTGTTCTAAGACAGCAGTGGCCACTGCTGGTACTGCAAAGAATTTCAAAAATTTACCACTCTTTGAGAGAAGAAATTCTTCCTCAAATCGGTCTTCAACGAGCACACCCTTATTCTGCGACTATGGGTGGCACAGTGGTTAGCGCGGCTGCCTCACATCACCAGGGATCCAGGTTCAATTCTGGCCTTGTGTTACTGCCTGTGTGGAGTTTTTACTTTCTCCCTGTGTGTGCGTGGGTTTCCTCCGGGTGCTCCGGTTTCCTCCCACAGTCCAAAGACATGCAGGTTAGGTTGATTGGTCCTCTGAATCCAAAAGATGTACAGGTTAGGTGGAATGATGGGGATAGGGCAGGGGAATGGGCCTAGGTAGGGGGCTCTTTCAGAGGGTCGGTGTGGACTCGATGGGCCGAATGGCCTCCTTCTGCTCTGTGGGGGGTCTCTGATTCTACGCCCTCTGTTCTGCACTCTCCCATGAGTGGAAACATCCTCCCAACATTTACCAAGTCTAACTCCCGAAGAATCTGATGTGTTTCAATCATATCACCCCCTCATTCTTCTGAACTCTTTCCTTAAATAAGGAGGGGCAAAAACTGGCCACAGTATCCTAAATGTGGCCTCACTAGTACTTGTACAGTTGCATCAAAACCACCCCTTCTAATCCCCGCTTTCTGACCGTATCCCTGAAAGTTCCTCCCCCTCAGATAGCTGTCCAACTGCCTCTCAAAAGTATTTATGAAGGTGAATGTTACAGGGGGGATGTAACAAGTACCATGTTCCCCCACCCCGGCAAAAGGTCAGGCGGAACCTTGACATCTTTAAGTCACCTGCCCCACCGCCCCCCGTGGTAATACGCTAAGGGGAGGGGTAGGGGGGGAGGAGGCTTAATGAGATACGGTGGGGAACGTTGACCCTCCAAGACGGGAATACCAGCCGCCAAAAGCTGCCGGCCAATCAGGCTTGGCCAGCAGCCGTGTCAGAAGCGCCAGAAGACAGCAGTGGCCACTGCTGGTAATGCAAGGAGTCCCCAGGAGATGATATCAAGGAGGGTTTGCCTTGGTTTAAAAAAGAAACCTATGATAGTGGAAGAGAGATAAGAAAATTGAAGTGTTTTCATTGTAATAAAGTCAGACACATGAAGTCGCAGTGTTGGTGGCTGAAGCGAAGTACTGGGTAGACAGACTCGTTAAAACGGGGTAAGCCAGTGGGGTTTCTGAAAGTGGAAAAAAACCCCATGGGGCTGGAATCTCCCAAAATGGGACTATGTCGCCACGCCAACTCCAAAACCCTGGAATTTTATTCTAGAGATTCCTGGAAACAATGACAGCTAATTCAATGCCCTGCAGTGGGCTAGCAGAGGCCAGGGGTAATTCACACAGCTTTAGCTGCGGATACGGGCCCCCGCACTTCCGGTTCAGAGTCCGCGCATGTGCACAACGGTGGCCTCCAACGGCCATGCCAAGCTGCATGGCGGACTCAGACCGCGGAGGCAGACAGACAACTTAGCCCCTCACCCCCCGATCGGCCGCTCGCTGGTGACTAGGGGCTTTACACAGTAACTTCATTGAAGCCTACTTGTGACAATAAGCGATTTTCATTTTCATTTCATTTCATTTCATCTCCCACGCGGATCTAATCCCCGGCAGCCTATATCCCCCCCAGTGCCCGATCCCCCCCCCACCCCCACACCAGGGCGGCTGCATCCCGACTGGCAATAGGTGGTTAGTTCCACGCCATGGGGAACTCGGCTGGTTGGGAGTGGAGGATCGCTTGTCTGGTCTAGCACACAGGGCTAAATAGCTGGTTTTGAAAGCAGACCAAGGCAGGCCAGCAGCACGGTTCGATTCCCATACCAGCCTCCCCGAACAGGCACTGAAATGTGGCGACTAGGGGCTTTTCACAGTAACTTCATTGAAGCCTACTTGTGACAATAAGCGATTTTAATTTCGTTTCATTTCATCTCCCCACGCGGATCTAATCCCCGGCCGCCTATAAGGCCCACCCCGGTGCCCGATCCCCCCCCCCCAACCAGGGCGGCTGCATCCCTACTGGCAATAGATGGTTAGTTCCACGCCGTCGGGAACTCGGCTGGTTGGGAGTGGAGGATCGCTGGGCTGGTCTCTGGCAATGGGCCCCCAGCTGCACAGCGTACTCCGCGGTCACGCCGATTCCCGGGTCCCGGAGAATCGCCGGACCGGTGCCAGGCCCAATTTCGGCGTGAAATTGGATTCTCCGTCCCCGCGACGAACGTGATTTTGGCACAGGGCTGCGGAGAATCCAGCCCATGGTCTCAACTGAAGAGGTGCAACAGAGGCACAGCCTGTTCAGAAGTTGGTGGATAAGCAGGCGTCAGATCTTTTTTTTAAAAATATTTTATTCTTTTTTGCATTTTCTCCCAAATGTACACCCAACAATATACAATAATCAGTAACAAATACAATGCCAATCCCCATATCTATAACAACAATCCCATCATCCCACCAAACCCCCAAACATTAGCCCCCGTGTTAACATAAACAAATGACAAAAGGAATCAGGAATCACCCATTGTCACCATTAACACACACAATCCCCCTTCCCCCAACCCTCCCAGCCCCCTGCCCAATGTTCGTTGGTAGGCTTCTCCGGCTGTTGCCATTCACTTTTCCCGCCGGTAGCGCATCCCTGCCTCCAGGTTTCCCAGCGGCATGGGGGTGGTTTCAATGGCAAATCCCTTTGGTCGTGGCAGGGATATAGATTCCCACTTCCAGCAAATGCTGTGATGGAACCATCAATTCTACGGACACGTGCTTGTAGGATTAGAATAGTGGTTTTAATATACATACAACAGAGCCAGCCTGTTAGCCATTGAACTTTCGGTGAACTGGCTGGCTGACTCTGTGGCACGGATCTTTATACAGCAGCTCCAGGGGGAGGAGTTCTGGGCGGAGCCAAGGGGGGAGCCCTGTACAAACTCGCGTACTCCCAGAGCTACTCCCCCTGGTGGTCAGGTAGTGCAACTGCACTTACAATATCGGTACATATATATACTGGGAACAGAGTGACATTGGTAACTTATAATACCGTGTGAATCTCATTCGCCACATTCACCCCCTGTGAAAAAAATCAAGTCCGGCAGGGGTGGTGGCTCACAGAGTTAGTCTGTCCGGTGGATGAATTGTTCTTTTCGATCTGCGGAGCACCGGGGTTGCAGCCTCTTGCGGTGGCTGGGTGGGTGTTGAGAGCTGGGGTACGATGGCAGACTCCGGGGCGGGTCTCGTCCAAACTTCATACACCTCTGGCTCGACCGGAGACTGGGGGCGCTGGGGACGGGCTGGTGCTGGCATGTGGAACCGGTGGGGCGAGCTTGCGGAATTATGGGGCGCGAGGGGGCGGCAGCATAGGGAACGGGGTAAGGGGGGGCTGGATCCTCAGTGGGGGTAGGGGGGGGGCTGGATCCAGCGGGTGCCAGGTCCCGAAGGGATACTGTGTCCTGCCGACCGTCTGGGAACTCCACAAATGCGTACTGGGGGTTGGAATGGAGGAGGCGCACCTTTTCAACAAGGGGGTCAGTTTTGTGCGCCCTGACGTGCTTCCTCAGGAGAACCGGGCCTGGTGTCCTCAGCCACGCCGGAAGTGAGACCCCCGTGGTAGTGCCCCTAACAAAAAATGAAGAGCCGCTCGTGAGGGGTTTGATTTGTCGCTGTACAGAGGAGGGATCTAATTGCGTGGAGCGCGTCTGGGAGGACTTCTTGCCATTGGGAGACTTGGGGTTTTCTAGATCGGAGGGTCAGTAGGACGGTCTTCCAGACCGTCGCGTTCTCCCTCTCCACCTGCCCGTTCCCCCTGGGGTTGTAGCTGGTAGTCCTGCTCGAGGCGAGGAGCAGGTACTGACGCAGCTCGTCACTCATATAGGACGAACCCCGGTCGCTGTGCACGTAGCTGGGGAAACCGAACACGGTGAAGACACTATGCAGGGCCCTAATGACTGTGTGGGAGGTCATGTCGGGGCACGGAATGGCAAAAGGGAATCTGGAGAACTCATCTATGATGTTGAGGAAATAAATGTTCTTGTTAGTGGAGGGGACTGGCCCTTTGAAATCGATCGCAAGGCGTTCAAAGGGCCTAGAAGCCTTGACCAGGTGGGCCCTGTCTGCTCTATAGAAGTGCGGTTTGCACTCCGCACAGATCGGGCAGTCCCTGTTGACCGCTTTTACCTCCTCGTTGGAGAAAGGCAGGTTTCGGGCTCTGTTTTGTGGGTGAGCCGGGTGACCCCTGGATGGCAGAGGTCAACATGGATGGCTTTCAGACGGCTGATCTGCGCGCTGGCGCATGTCCCGCGGGATAGGGCATCCGAGGGCTCGTTGAGTTTCCGCGGTCGATATTTAATATCGTAACTATAGGTGGAGAGTTTGATCCTCCACCGAAGGATTTTATCGTTTTTTATTTTGCCCCTTTGTGAGTTGTCAAACAAAAAGGCAACCGATCGTTGGTCGGTGATGAGGGTGAACCACCTACCTGCGAGGTAGTGCCTCCAGTGACGAACAGCCTCCATGATGGCTTGTGCTTCCTTCTCGACTGAGGAGTGTCGGAGTTCTGAAGCGGATAGGGTACGGGAGAAAAATGCAACGGGCCTCCCTGCCTGATTTAAAGTGGCTGCTTGGGCTACCTCTGAGGCGTCGCTCTCAACCTGAAAGGGAGTGGATTCAAATGGCTGCTTTGGCGATGTCCTCCTTGATGCAGCTGAAGGCCTGGTGCGCCTCAGCTGACCGAGGAAATCGTGTGGCCTTAAAGAGTGGGCGGGCTTTGTCCGCATATTGAGGGACCTACTGGGCGTCGTATGAGAAGAACCACAAGCACCGTTTGAGGGCCTTGGGGCAATGAGGGAGGGGGAGTTCTGGTGCGGTCCAGGTCTGGGCCCAGGACTCCGTTCTCCACGACGTAGCCGAGGATGGCCAGTCTGTTTGTGCGGAAAACGCATTTCTCCTTGTTATAAGTGAGGTTTAATTTCTGTGCCGTCTGGAGAAAACGGTGGAGGTTGGCGTCGTGGTCTTGCTGGTCATAGCCGCAGATGGTAACATTGTCGAGATACGGAAACGTGGCCCGCAGCCTGTACTGGTCTACCATTCGGTCCATTGCTCATTGGAACACCGAAACCCCATTAGCGACGCCGAAGGGAACCCGGAGGAAATGGAAGAGGCGGCCATCGGCCTTGAACGCCTTGTAGTGGCGGTCCTCCGGGCGGATTGGGAGCTGGTGGTATGCAGACTTCAGATCCACCGTGGAAAATAGCCGATATTGGGCGATCTGGTTAACCATGTCTGCAATTCTGGGGAGGGGATACGCGTCTAGGAGCGTAAAGCGATTTATGGTCGGCTATAGTCGACGACCATGCAAAATTTTTCCCCGGTCTTGACGACCACCACCTGAGCTCTCCAGAGACTATTATTGGCCTCAATGATCCCCTCACTGAGCAGCCATCGGACCTCCGATCGGATAAAGACCCTATCCTGTAGGCTGTATCGCCTGCTGCGAGTAGGTACCGACCTGTGGTCGTTCCCCTCTATAACAATTATACCGTTTTGGATACTGTTGCGGGGGACGACTTACCAGAGGTAAGCAATCGGGCGCAGGTCTCTGGCACAGAGTCTGTCCCTGTTGCTCAGAAGGGAAGGGAGAAGAGGAACAGAGCACTTGTCATTGGGGACTCCATAGTTAGAGGAACAGACAGGAGGTTCTGTGGGAACGAAAGAGACTCACGGTTGGTATGTTGCCTCCCAGGTGCCAGGGTTCGTGATGTCTCTGATTGTGTTTTTGGGATCCTTAAGGGGGAGGGGGAGCAGCCCCAAGTCGTGGTCCACATAGGTACCAACGACATAGGTAGGAAGAGAGACGGGGATTTGAGACAGAAATTCAGGGAGCTAGGGTGGAAGCTGAGAGCTAGAACAAACAGAGTTGTTATCTCTGGGTTGTTACCCGTGCCACGTGCTAACGAAGTAAGAAATAAGGAGAGAGAGGAGTTGAACACGTGGCTACAGGGATGGTGCAGGAGGGAGGGTTTTGGTTTCCTGGATAATTGGGGCTCATTCTGGGGTAGGTGGGACCTCTACAAACAGGATGGTCTTCACCTGAACCAGAGGGGTACCAATATCCTGGGGGGGAGATTTGCTAGTGCTCTTCGGGGGGGTTTAAACTAATTCAGCAGGGGGATGGGAACCTAAATTGTAGTCCCAGTGTACAGAATGTTGAGAGTAGTGAGGTCAGGGATAGGGTTAAAAGTTCGAAAGAGGGCACCGGCAAGCAGGACGCTGGTTTGAAATGTGCCTACTTCAACGCCAGGAGCATCCGGAATAAGGTGGGTGAGCTTGCAGCATGGGTTGGTACCTGGGATCTCGATGTTGTGGCGATTTCGGAGACATGGGTAGAGCAGGGACAGGAATGGTTGTTGCAGGTTCCAGGATTTAGATGTTTCTGTAAGAACAGAGAAGATGGTAAAAGAGGGGGGGGTGTGGCATTGTTGATCAAGGAAAGTATTACGGCGGTAGAAAGGACGCTTGAGGACTCGTCTACTGAGGCAGTATGGGCCGAGGTTAGGAACAGTAGAGGAGAGGTCACCCTGTTGGGAGTTCTCTATAGACCTCCGAATAGTTCCAGAGATGTAGAGTAAAGGATTGCAAAGATGATTCTTGACAGGAGCGAGAGTAACCGGGTAGTTGTTATGGGGGACTTTAACTTTCCAAATATTGACTGGAAATACTATAGTTCGAGTACTATAGGTGGGTCAGTTTTTGTGCAGTGTGTGCAGGAGGGTTTTCTGACACAGTATGTAGACAGGCCAACAGGGGGCGAGGCCACATTGGATTTGGTACTGGGTAATGAACCCGGCCAGGTGTTAGATTTAGATGTAGGTGAGCACTTTGGTGATAGTGATCACAACTCGGTTATGTTTACTTTAGCAATGGGCAGGGATAGGTATATACCGCAAGGCAAGAATTATAGCTGGGGGAAAGGCAATTATGATGCTATTCGGCAAGATTTAGGATGTATAGGATGGGGAAGGAAACTGCAGGGGATGGGTACAATCGAAATGTGGAGCTTTTTCAAGGAACAGCTACTGCGTGTCCTTCATAAGTATGTACCTGTCAGGCAGGGAGGAAGTTGTCGAGCAAGGGAACCGTGGTTTACTAAGGAAGTTGAAGCACTTGTCAAGAGGAAGAAGAAGGCTTATGTTAGGATGAGACATGAAGGCTCAGTTAGGGCACTTGAGAGTTACAAGTTAGCCAGGAAGGACCTAAAGGGAGAGTGAAGAAGAGCGAGGAGAGGACACGAAAAGTCGTTGGCGGATAGGATCAAGGAAAACCCTAAGGCTTTCTATAGGTATATCAGGAACAAAAGAATGACTAGAGTAAGATTAGGGCCAATCAAGGATAGTAGTGGAAAGTTGTGTGTGGAATCAGAGGAGATAGGGAAGCATTAAATGGATATTTTTCGTCAGTGTTTACACTGGAGAAAGACAATGTTGTTGAGGAGAACACTCAGGTTCAGTCGACCAGGCTAGATGGAATTGAGGTTCAAAGGGAGGAGGTGTTAGCAATTTTAGAAAATGTCAAAATAGATAAGTCCCCTGGGCCAGATGGGATTTATCCTAGGATTCTCTGGGAAGCCAGGGAGGAGATTGCAGAGCCTTTGTCCTTGATCTTTATGTCGTCTTTGTCGACAGGAATAGTGCCGGAAGACTGGAGGATAGCAAATGTTGTCCCCTTGTTCAAGAAGGGGAGTAGAGACAACCCTGGTAATTATAGACCTGTGAGCCTTACTTCGGTTGTGGGTAAAATGTTGGAAAAGGTTATAAGAGATAGGGTTTATAATCATCTTGAAAAGAACAAGTTGATTAGCGATACTCAACACGGTTTTGTGAAGGGTAGGTCATGTCTCACAAACCTTATTGAGTTTTTTGAGAAGGTGACCAAACAGGTGGATCAGGGTAAAGCTGTTGATGTGGTGTATATGGATTTCAGTAAGGCGTTTGATAAGGATCCCCACGGTAGGCTATTGCAGAAAATAATGAAGGTGATTTAGCGGTTTGGATCAGTAATTGGCTAGCTGAAAGAAGACAGAGGGTGGTGGTTGATGGCAAATGTTCATCCTGGAGTTCAGTTACTAGTGGTGTACCGCAAGGATCTGTTTTGGGGCCACTGCTGTTTGTCATTTTTATAAATGACCTGGAAGAGGGTGTAGAAGGATGGGTTAGTAAATTTGCAGATGACACGAAGGTCGGTGGAGTTGTGGATAGTGCTGAAGGATGTTATAGGATACAGAGGGACATAGATAAGCTGCAGAGCTGGGCTGAGAGGTGGCAGATGGAGTTTAATGCGGAAAAGTGTGAGGTGGTTCACTTTGGAAGGAGTAACAGGAATGCAGAGTACTGGGCTAATGGCAAGATTCTTGGTAGTGAAGATGAACAGAGAGATCTCAGCATCCAGGTACATAAATCCCTGAAAGTTGCCACCCAGGTTAATAGGGCTGTTAAGAAGGCATATGGTGTGCTAGCCTTTATAAGCAGGGGGATTGAGTTTTGGAACCACAAGGTCATGCTGCAGCTGTACATAACTCTGGTGCGGCCGCACCTGGAGTACTGCGTGCAGTTCTGGTCACCACATTATAGGAAGGATGTGGAAGCTTTGGAAAGGGTTCAGAGGAGATTTACTAGGATGTTGCCTGGTATGGAGGGAAGGTCTTACGAGGAAAGGCTCAGGGAATTGAGGTTGTTTTCGTTAGAGAGGAGAAGGCTGAGAGGTGACTTAATAGAGACATATAAGATAGTCAGAGGGTTAGATAGGGTGGACAGTGAGAGTCTTTTTCCTCGGATGGTGATGACCAACACGAGGGGACATAGCTTTAAATTGAGGGGTGATAGATATAGGACAGGTGTCAGAGGCAGTTTCTTTAGTCAGAGAGTAGTAGGGGTGTGGAACGCCCTGCCTGCAATAGTAGTAGACTCGCCAACTTTAAGGGCATTTAAGTGGTCACTGGATAGACATATGGATGAAAATGGAATAGTGTAGGTCAGATAGGCTTCAGATGGTTTCACAGGTCGGCGCAACATCGAGGGCCGAAGGGCCCGTACTGCGCTGTAGTGTTCTATGTTCTATGTTCTGTGTTCTATAAGTATATTAAATTGATGGAACTACCAATTCTATGGACACGTGCTTGTAGGATTAGAATAGCGATTTTAATATACTTACAACAGAGCCAGCCTGTTAGCCGTTGAACTTTCGGTGAACTGGCTGGCTGACTCTGTGGCACGGATCTTTTTCAGCAGCTCCAGGGGGTGGAGCTCTGGGCGGAGCCAAGGGGGGAGACCAGTACAAACTCTCGAGTACTCCCAGAGCTACTCCCCTTGGTGGTCAGGTAGTGCAACTGCACTTACAATATTGGTACATATATATACTGGGAACAGAGTGACATTGGTAACTTATAATACCGTGTGAATCTCATTCACCACATGACCGCCAAAAACACATGGCAGGGGTCCAGAGAATCTTGCTGATTGTATTTGGTTTTCATAAGATTATGTAGTTAATAGGAGGAGCCAGGATCTGAAGCAGTGGGGTGTTGAGTTTCAGGGTTTTTCAGTTTAGTTTTAGATCGGGATGTGAACAGACAAGAAGCTGTGCTCTCCATACAGTTCAGTTAAAGATTTGACTGTGGACGGACCAGCAATTTTCTTAAAGCAGTTTAGTTAAAAAGTGTTTTTTCCTGCGAATAGAACACCAGCTTCTGGAAAGGCTGGCAGTTTAAACAATAGTTTGAGACAAGCAAAAATCTGCAAGCTGGGTCCTGAAGGATATCGCTTTCTCAAAGCGGTTTATTCAAAACATCTCTTTATAGCAAGTATTCCTGAATCTGGTAACTGTATTTAAAATTGGATTTTGACCTGAGATGGCTGTTGTTTGAGTGGAGATAAAGATAGCAGTTGAGGGTTACTGTTTAATTGTATAGCACTGTTTAACGGTAATTGGAAGCTATTTGTCTTTTTGATGTATCCTAGTCCAGGATGATAAAAGCCACACACTCTCACACAGACATGCACATGCTCATATAGTCACACTGTCCCACACTCACTCACGCACACTCATTCTTGCTCACACACACACATACTCACACTCATACACACACACATACACACACACACTCATACAGTCACACACTCTCACACTCCCTCACATACACACAGTCTTGTTCACACATACACACTCACACACACTCACAGACACATAGTCACACACACACAGACACACACACTCATACAGTCACACACTTCCACACTCACACAGATTCATTCTTGTTCACAGACATATTCACTCACACACACACACACTCATGCAGTCACACACTCCCACATGCACTCACATACACTCATTCTTACTCACACACACAATCATACACAAACAATCATACACATCCTCACACAGACACGCACACACTCATGCAGACATATTAATTTTTGCTCACACACATTCACAGACATATTCACTCACACACACACACTCATGCAGTCACACACTCCCACATGCACTCACATACACTCATTCTTGCTCACACACACAATCATACACAAACAATCATACACATACTCACACAGACACGCACACACTCATGCAGACACATTCATTCTTGCTCACACTCATATACTCACACACTCACAGACACATACTTACACATACACTCGTACACAGACATGTACACACTCATACATTTACACACTCCCTCACACACACTTATTCTTGCTGACACATACACAGACACAGACACATACGCATAGGCACGCACACACTCAGACACATACAGACATGTACTCACAGACACATACTCACAAACACATACTCATCGACACACACACTATCACACACAGGCACATACTCACAGACACAGGCTCACACATGTACAATTACCCTCACCACACACACATTCACATCCCACTCACTCACACTCACACGCACATGCACAGTAACACACACACTCACTCTCACATGCAATTTCTCACATACACTCTTACACATACACACTCACACACACACTGTCACTTACACACTCTCACACACACACTCAAACAGACACTTACTCATACACAGTCACTCACACAACCACTCACACACACATACACACGTGGACATCCACCCACAGACACACAAATACACTCACTCATGCGCACTCAATCACACACACACTAACTCACACACAGTCAAGGAACAAAGAAAAATTACAGCACTGGAACAGGCCCTTCGGCCCTCCAAGCCTGCGCCGATCCAGATCCTCTATCTAAAACTGTTGCCTATTTTCTAAGGATCTGTATCCCTCTCCTCCCTGCCCATTCATGTATCTGTCTAGATACATCGTAAATGACGCTATCGTGCCCGCCTCTACCACCTCCGCCGGCAATGCGTTCCAGGCACCCACCACCCTCTGCGTAAAGAACTTTCCACGCATATCTCCCTTAAACGTTCCCCCTCTCACCTTGAACTCGTGACCCCTAGTAATTGAGTCCCCCACTTTGGGAAAAAGCTTCTTGCTATCCACCCTGTCTATACCTCTCATGATTTTGTGGACCTCAATGAGGTCCCCCCCTCAACCTCCATCTTTCTAATGAAAATAATCCTAATCTACTCAACCTTTCTTCATAGCTAGCACCCTCCATCCCAGGCAACATCCTGGTTAACCTCCTTTGCACCTTCTCCAAAACATCCACATCCTTCTGGTAATGTGGCGACCAGAACTGCACGCAGTATTCCAAATGTGGTCGAACTAAAGTCTTATACAACTGTAACATGACCTGCTGACTCTTGTACTCAATACCCCGTCCGATGAAGGAAAGCATGCCATATGCCTTCTTGACCACTCTATCGACCTGCGCAGCCACCTTCAGGGTACAATGGACCTGAACACCCAGATCTCTCTGTACATCAATTTTCCCAGGGCTTTTACATTTACCGTATAGTTTGCTCTTGAATTGGATCTTCCAAAATGCATCACCTCGCATTTGCCCGGATTGAACTCCATCTGCTATTTCTCCGCCCAACTCTCCAATCTATCTATATTCTGCTGTATTCTCTGACAGTCCCCTTCACTATCTGCTACTCCACATATCTTAGTGTCATCTGCAAACTTGCTAATCAGACCACCTATACCTTCCTCCAGATCATTTATGTAGATCACAAACATCAGTGGTCCGAGCACGGATCCCTGTGGAACACCACTAGTCACCCTGCTCCATTTTGAGAAACTCTCTTCCACTACTACTCGCTGTCTCCTGTTGCCCAGCCAGTTCTTTATCCATCTAGCCAGTACACCCTGGACCCCATGAGACTTCACTTTTTACATCAGCCTACCATGGGGAACCTTATCAAATGCCTTACTGAAGTCCATGTATATGACATCTACAGCCCTTCCCTCATCAATCAACTTTGTCACTTCCTTAAAGAATTCTATTAAGTTGGTAAGACATGACCTTCCCTGCATAAAACCATGTTGCCTATCACTGATAAGCCCATTTTCTTCCAAATGGGAATAGATCCTATCCCTCAGTATCTTCTCCAGCAGGTTCCCTACCACTGACATCAGGTTCACTGGTCTATAATTACCTGGATTATCCCTGCTACCCTTCTTATACAAGGGGACAACATTAGCAATTCTCCAGTTCTCCGGTACCTCACCCGTGCTCAAGGATGCTGCAAAGATATCTGTTAAAGTCCTAGCTATTTCCTCTCTCACTTCCCTCAGTAACCTGGGATAGATCCCATCCGGACCTGGGGACTTGTCCACCTTAATGCCTTTTAGAATACCCAACACATCCTCCTTCCTTATGCCAACTTGACCTAGAGTAATCAAACATCTATCCCTAACCTCAACATCCGTCATGTCCTCTCCTCGGTGAATACCGATGCAAAGTACTCGTTAAGAATCTCACCCATTTTCTCTGACTCCATGCATAACTTTCCTTCATTGTCCTTGAGTGGGCCAACCCTTTCTCTAGTTACCCTCTTGCTCCTTATATATGAATAAAAGGCTTTGGGATTTTCCTTAACCCTATTTGCTAAAGATATTTCATGGCCTCTTTTAGCCCTCTTGATTCCTTGTTTCAGATTGGTCCTACATTCCCGATATTCTTCCAAAGCTTCGTCTGTCTTCAGTCGCCTAGATCTTATGTATGCTTCCTTTTTCCTCTTAACTTGTCTCATAATTTCACCTGTCATGCATGGTTCCCTAATCTTCCCATTTGTATCCCTCATTTTCACAGGGACATGTCTGTCCTGCACTCTAATCAACCTCTCTTTAAAAACCTCCCACATATCAAATGTGGATTTACCTTCAAACAGCTGCTCCCAATCTACATTCCCCAGCTCCTGCCAAATTTTGGTATAGTTGGCTTTCCCCCAGTTTAGCACTCTTCCTTTAGGACCACTCTCGTCTTTGTCCATGAATATTCTAAAACTTACAGAATTGTGATCACTATTCCCAAAGTAATCCCCGACTGAAACTTCAACCACCTGGCAGGGCTCATTCCCCAACACAAGGTCCAGTATGGCCCCTTCCCGAGTTTGACTATTTATATACTGCTCTCGAAAACCCTCCTGGATGCTCCTTACAAATTCTGCTGCATCAAGACCTCTGACACTAAGTGTATCCCTGTCAATGTTGGGAAAATTAAAATCTCCTATCACCACCACCCTGTTTCTCTTACATCTTTCGATAATCTGTTTACATATTTGTACCTCTATCTCACGCTCGCTGTTGGGAGGTCTGTAGTACAGCCCCAACATTGTTACCGCACCCTTCCTATTTCTGAGCACAGCCCGTATCGCCTCACTGCTCGAGTCCTCCATAGTGCCCTCCTTCAGCACAGCTGTGAGTCCCATACACACTCATACACATTCACACACAAATACTCAGACCACACACTCACACCGCACACTAACACACACACAACTCACATAAACACACTCATACACACACAATCACATGCCATACTCACACATACACAGACACACGCTGATAAACACATGCATGCTTTCACACAGACACACACACGCTTTCACACATGCTCACACAGATACACACACACTCACACACATACTCACTCAGACCCAGTTCCCCACATATACTCCCACACAAATCCGCAATACAAACTAAAACACGCAGTCACATACACAGTCACACACTCTCTCTGACACACACACACACTCATACAGACACACTCACACAGTCAAACTCACACACATTCCCACACACACTCACACACACTCACACACACTCCCACACACACACTCCCACACACACTCACAGACATAGAACATAGAACATAGAATGATACAGCGCAGTACAGGCCCTTCGGCCCTCGATGTTGCACCGACATGGAAAAAATCTAAAGGCCATCTAACCTACACTATGCCCTTATCATCCATATGCTTATCCAATAAATTTTTAAATGCCCTCAATGTTGGCGTGTTCACTACTGTTGCAGGTAGGGCATTCCACGGCCTCACCACTCTTTGCGTAAAAAACCCACCTCTGACCTCTGTCCTATATCTATTACCCCTCAATTTAAGGCTATGTCCCCTCGTGCTAGCCACCTCCATTCGCGGGAGAAGGCTCTCGCTGTCCACCCTATCTAACCCTCTGATCATTTTGTATGCCTCTATTAAGTCACCTCTTAACCTTCTTCTCTCTAACGAAAACAACCTCAAGTCCATCAGCCTTTCCTCATAAGATTTTCCCTCCATACCAGGCAACATCCTGGTAAATCTCCTCTGCACCCGTTCCAAAGCTTCCACGTCCTTCCTATAATGAGGCGACCAGAACTGTACGCAATACTCCAAATGCGGCCGTACTAGAGTTTTGTACAACTGCAACATGACCTCATGGCTCCGGAACTCAATCCCTCTACCAATAAAGGCCAACACACCATAGGCCTTCTTCACAACCCTATCAACCTGGGTGGCAACTTTCAGGGATCTATGTACATGGACACCGAGATCCCTCTGCTCATCCACACTACCAAGAATTTTACCATTAGCCAAATATTCCGCATTTCTGTTATTCTTTCCAAAGTGAATCACCTCACACTTCTCCACATTAAACTCCATTTGCCACCTCTCAGCCCAGCTCTGCAGCTTATCTATGTCCCTCTGTAACCTGCAACATCCTTCCGCACTATCTACAACTCCACCGACTTTAGTGTCGTCTGCAAATTTACTCACCCATCCTTCTGCGCCCTCCTCTAGGTCATTTATAAAAATGACAAACAGCAACGGCCCCAGAACAGATCCTTGTGGTACGCCACTCGTAACTGAACTCCATTCTGAACATTTCCCATCAACTACCACTCTCTGTCTTCTTTCAACTAGCCAATTTCTGATCCACATCTCTAAATCACCCTCAATCCCCAGCCTCCGTATTTTCTGCAATAGCCGACCGTGGGAAACCTTATCAAACGCTTTACTGAAATCCATATATACCACATCAACTGCTCTACCCTCGTCTACCTGTTCAGTCACCTTCTCAAAGAACTCGATAAGGTTTGTGAGGCATGACCTACCCTTCACAAAACCATGCTGACTGTCCCTAATCATATTATTCCTATCTAGATGATTATAAATCGTATCTTTTATAATCCTCTCCAAGACTTTACCCACCACAGACGTTAGGCTCACCGGCCTATAGTTACCGGGGTTATATCTACTCCCCTTCTTGAACAAAGGGACCACATTTGCTATCCTCCAGTCCTCTGGCACTATTCCTGTAGCCAATGATGACCTAAAAATCAAAGCCAAAGGCTCAGCAATCTCTTCCCTGGCTTCCCAGAGAATCCTAGGATAAATCCCATCCGGCCCCGGGGACTTATCTATTTTCATCTTGTCCAGAATTGCCAACACTTCTTCCCTACGCACCTCAATGCCATCTATTCTAATAGCCTGGGTCTCAGCATTCTCCTCCACAATATTATCTTTTTCTTGAGTGAATACTGACGAAAAGTATTCATTTAGTATCTCGCTTATCTCCTCAGCCTCCACACACAACTTCCCACCACTGTCCTTGACTGGCCCTACTCTTACCCTCGTCATTCTTTTATTCCTGACATACCTATAGAAAGCTTTTGGGTTTTCCTTGATCCTACCTGCCAAAGACTTTTCATGTCCCCTCCTTGCTCGTCTCAGCTCTCTCTTTAGATCCTTCCTCGCTTCCTTGTAACTATCAAGCGCCCCAACTGAAACTTCACGCCTCATCTTCACATAGGCCTCCTTCTTCCTCTTAACAAGAGATTCCACTTCTTTGGTAAACCACGGTTCCCTCGCTCGACCCCTTCCTCCCTGCCTGACTGGTACATACTTATCAAGAACACGCAATAGCTGTTCCTTGAACAAGCTCCACATATCCAGTGTGCCCAATTTTTAAAATCCTACCCCTAGACCAACGAGCCCCTACCCCTAGACCAACGACACTTACACACACTCCCACACACACTCACAGACACTCACACACGCTCCCATACATACTCACAGACACACCACACACTAATACACATTGACTCGCACACATTCAAACACACTCACTCACACATCACACTCACACACAGTCCCACACACACTCATATACACACACTCCCACACACACAATCACAGCACGTACTCACAGATACACACACATGCATACACACACTCACAGACATACTCGTAGGCACACTAACAAACACACTCATTCACACCCACACTCGCTCATACAAACACTCACACACACTAACACAAACTCTCACACGAACTCACATGCACACTCTCACACACATAAATGCCACAGACACATACACACTCACAGACACACACTCACACACAATGTCCCACACACTCTCACAGACACGGATACACTGTCACATACACAGTCACAGACATACTCACAGACATACTAACACACACTCACTCACACCATCACACAAACTGAAATACACACTCACTCACTCAGTCACACACACTCTCACACACACTTTCTACACATGCTCACACACACACTTTCATTTACACACTCAAACACAGACAAACACACGAAAATATTCAGTCACACACACTCATACGTATGCACAAACACACTCATACGCACATGAATATGCACACACACATTCACAAACACACACATACACACATGCTCATAATCGCACTCATGCATTGACACATACACACTCACACAAAAGTACACGCACGGAAAGAAACATACACATATGCACATGCACACTCACACACATCCACATATGCACCCACACACACACACGCAGACAGAAAGGCATACACACATTCACACAGTCACACATCCGCAAACACTCATTTAGTCACACGCTCGCACAGACTTACACTCACGCACGCACACAAACACAGACACACAGATATACTCACACAGTCTCACATTCATACACTCACACACACTCACATTCTTCCATGTGCTCACACAATCTCACATTCACACACACACTTATTCTCACACATTCCCACACACACCACACACTCACTTACACATACACATTCCTGGACAACCACTCACACACACTCATTCACACACACTCACACATACACACAGAGACACACATGCACACGTACACACACACACACAAGCACACACACGCGCCCACTCACATACATACGCAGACTTCAAACCCCCAAACACTCACAGACTCACAGTTACACCCACACACACACACACACTCACTCCCTCACACGTTCACACACACAAACAGACATGGACTCACACATCTCTCACGCACACATACACAGTCACAGTCACACACACACACACACACACACTCAATAATTCACTCACATCCCCACATGCACACTCAGCCAAATACCCACACACCACTCAACTATTGGAGGTATGGATTTCATCCTAGGTAATGATTGGTCTTATGAAGATAGTAATGTAATGACAACTGGATTGCAACAGGCAGTTGATCAGAGTGAGCTTAACAAATTTTTGAAAATGACTCTGGTGGAAAATGAACCATTTATTGCAGATAACAAGCATTTGAAGGACGACCTGTGTAATGTAGAAATCCAACTTTCATGTGCAAAGGAGGAGTTTGCAAATGGAAAAGAATGATTGGTGAGAACAAGTGAGAATTAGCCAGGGAATGTGGAACATTTGGCTGAGGACTTGAACTGTCTGAAAGATAAACTTGAAAAAGCAAACTTAGTAAAGATTGATCTTTGTTTAAAACTTGGTGAATTCAAGCATCGGAAATTTCTGTGAAGCATCCTGGGAAATGCCTTGAATATGGAAAGGCGATTTTGGTAAATCAGAATAATTGGGTGAATTCAGATTTTAAAAACAAAACTAACGGTATGTTAGAACTTCATCATGAGAAGTATAAGGAGCTTCTTGAACTTGGAAGCAAACTGGAGAATATGAAGGAGAGGATTGATGGTATAGAGTGTTGCAGATCGAAAGGTGTTCCTGTGAATAGAAACTCGCTGACAAATAGTGACCCAGTTGAGCAAAGTACCGATCCAAGTAAAATTAATAATTAATAAAGTCAGTAATGGAACTAAACTACAAGACCACTGATGAGCCATCAATTGCACGAGAGACGAGTTGCTATACAAAAGTCAGGCTTTAATAAGCTAGAACTTAGCCCTGCGGTTGTCTACAATAAAATGGACGACCGCCTGGCGTTCCGACTATTTATACCTCGGTAGGGAGGCGTGGTTAACTCAGCCTCTCGACCAATCGGAGAGCTGTCACATGACCGGTCTCAACCAATCAGTCAAGAGGCACATGACCGACTAGGGCCATTGGTAAGCCGGTGTTCTGCACCAATGGCAGACAGCTATGCAAATCATATCACCACAACCACAAAAACTTTAAAGAACAAACAAAGTAAGAGACTCTTTTGAGTGAACGTAAGAAGCATTTTATTAACATTCTTGAAACAGCTAAAAGGGATTTTGACAAGAGAGGGCCATAATTCTCCACCCGTTGGCATTCTCTCTTCCCGCCCACATCGCACCCCACACGTGGGTTTCCCAGTGACGTGGGATGATTCCAATGAGAAAACCCATTGACAGGCAGCGAGAAGAGAGAATTCCGCCTCCTGCGACCAACACGACTGGGGTACGGGACCATCCAACCTGAGATGTTAACGCACAAAAATGACACTTTGAATGTGTACATTCGAAATGAGAATTCACCACATGATTTTAGAATGTGGTCTTGAGAGTGAACTGCGCCTACAAATAATGAAGAGGACAATTGTGCTGTAGACTTAAACAAAACATTATTTTCTGAGTTAAAAAGTGCAAACCAGAAGAAAAAGAAAGTCAAGACTTGAGGTTGATAAAGCTCTCATATATAGATTCTGACAATGCTTTTATAATGATTCCCTTTGCTTTAGTAAAATCATTGGCATTCTACAATATGACGCGTAATTATGAAACGAGAGCTGTTTACTTGTATGATGTAATAAGTTATGTTGTTAGGGCAGCACAGTAGCATTGTGGATAGCACAATTGCTTCACAGCTCCAGGGTCCCAGGTTCGATTCCCGGCTTGGGTCACTGTCTGTGCGGAGTCTGCACATCCTCCCCGTGTCTGCGTGGGTTTCCTCCGGGTGCTCTGGTTTCCTCCTACAGTCCAAAGATGTGCAGGTTAGGTGGATTGGACATGATAAATTGCCCTTAGTGTCCAAAATTGCCCTTAGTGTTGGGTGGGGTTACTGGGTTATGGGGATAGGGTGGAGGTGTTGACCTTGGGTAGGGTGCTCCTTCCAAGAGCCGGTGCAGATTCGATGGGTCAAATGGCCTCCTTCTCCACTGTAAATTCTATCTATGATATTCACATTTGTGTGAAGGGGATATATCACCAGTCTAAAGAAACCTTCAAGTCGATGAAAATTTATTTTTTTCAAAGGGGGAGGTATTAGGAAGCAGGTATAGTTTTAAGTCATCTCTTTTTGTATTGTGGGTTATTAGAAATAAGGTATAGATTTAAGTGAGGTTAATTTAGTGTTGATGTGTAAGAAAGGGACCAAACTTTAGTTGTGGGATTTTTTGGTTTCATTTCACATTGTGTCTCTATTGTGCTCAGAGAGTTTAGAACATAGAACATTACAGCGCAGTACAGGCCCTTCGGCCCACGATGTTGCACCGTCCTGTGATACCCTTCTAAAGTCCCTCTACACTATTCCCTTATCATCCATATGTCTATCCAATGACCATTTGAATGCGTTTAGTGTTGGCGAGTCCACTACTGTTGCAGGCAGGGCATTCCACACCCTTACTACTCTCTGAGTAAAGAAACTGCCTCTAACATCTGTCCTATATCTATCTCCCCTCAATTTAAAGCTATGTCCCCTCGTGCTGGACATTACCATCCGAGGAAAAAGGCTCTCGATGTCCACCCTATCTAATCCTCTGATCATCTTGTATGCCTCAATTAAGTCACCTCTTAACCTTCTTCTCTCTAACGAAAACAGCCTCAAGTCCTTCAGCCTTTCCTCATATGATCTTCCCTCCATACCAGGCAACATTCTTGTAAATCTCCTCTGTACCCTTTCCAATGCTTCCACATCCTTCCTATAATGCAGTGACCAGAACTGCACACAATACTCCAAATGCGGCCGCACCAGAGTTTTGTACAACTGCAACATGACCTCATGGCTCTGAAACTCAATTCCTCTACCAATAAAAGCTAACACACCGTACGCCTTCTTAACAACCCTCTCAACCTGGGTGGCAACTTTCAGGGATCTATGGACATGGACACCGAGATCCCTCTGCTCGTCCACACTACCAAGAATCTGACCATTAGCCCAGTACTCTGCCTTCCTGTTATTCCTTCCAAAATGAATCACCTCACACTTTTCTGCATTAAACTCCATTTGCCACCTCTCAGCCCAGCTCTGCAGCTTATCTATGTCCCTCTGTAACTTGTAACATCCTTCTGCACTGTCCACAACTCCACCGACGTTAGTGTCATCTGCAAATTTACTCACCCATCCATCTACGACCTCCTCCAGGTCATTTATAAACATGACAAACAGCAACGGCCCCAAAACAGATCCTTGTGGCACACCACTAGTAACTGGACACCAGTCAGAGCATTTCCCATCTACCACCACTCTTTGTCTTCTATCAGCTAGCCAATTTCTGATCCAAACTGCTAAATCACCCTGAATCCCATGCCTCTGTATTTTCTGCAATAGCCTACCGTGGAGAACCTTATCAAACGCTTTACTGAAATCCATATACACCACATCAACTGCTTTACCCTCATCCACCTGTTTGGTCACCTTCTCGAAGAACTCAATGAGGTTTGTGAGGCACGATCCACCCTTCACAAAACCATGTTGACTATCTCTAATCAAATTATTCCTTTCCAGATGATTATACATCCTATCTATTATAAACCTTTCCAAGACTTTTCCCACAACAGAAGTAAGGCTCACTGGTCTATAGTTACCGGGGTTATCTCTACTCCCCTTCTTGTACAAGGGGACAACATTTGCTATCCTCCAGTCCTCTGGCACTATTCCTGTAGACAAAGATAACTTAAAGATCAAAGCCAAAGGCTCAGCAATCTCCTCCCTAGCTTCCCAGAGAATCCTAGGATAAATCCCATCCGGCCCAGGGGACTTATCAATTTTCACACTTTCCAGAATCGCTAACACCTCCTCCTTATGAACCTCAAGCCCTTCTAGTCTAGTAGCCTGTATCTCAGTATTCTCCTCGACAACTTTGTCTTTTTCCTGTATGAATACTGACGAAAAATATTCATTTAGCACCTCTCCTATCTCCTCGGACTCTACGCACAACTTCCCACTACTGTCCTTGACTGGCCCTACTCTTACCTGAGTCATTCGTTTATTCCTGACATACCTATAGAAAGCTTTAGGGTTATCCTTGATCATACCTGCCAAAGACTTCTCATGTCCTCTCCTGGCTCTTCTTAGTTCTCCCTTTAGGTCCTTCCTAGCTAACTTGTAACTCTCAAGCGACCCAACTGAACCATCACGTCTCATCTTCACATAAGCCTCCTTCTTCCTCTTGACAAGTGTTTCAACTGCTTTAGTAACCCATGGTTCCCTCACTCGACCACTTCCTCCCTGCCTAACAGGTACATACTTATCAAGGACACCCAGTAGCTGTTCCTTGAACATGCTCCACATTTCCATTGTGTCCATCCCCTGCAGTTTTCCTCTCCAGGCGATGCATCCTAAGTCTTGCCTCATCGCATCATAATTGCCTTTCCCCCAGCAATAACGCTTGCCCTGGGGTTTATCCCTTTCCATCGCTAAAGTAAACGTAATCGAATTGTGGTCACTATCACCAAAATGCTCACCTACCTCCAAATCTAACACCTGTCCTGGTTCATTACCCAGTACCAAATCCAATATGGCCTCGCCTCTTGTTGGTCTATCTACATACCGCATCAGGAAACCCCCCTGCACTCATTGGACAAAAACGGATCCATCTAAAGTACTCGAACTATAGTGTTTCCAGTCAATATTTGGAAAGTTAAAGTCCCCCATAACAACTACCCTGTTATTTTCGCTCCTATCCAGAATCATCTTTGCAATCCTTTCCTCTACATCTCTGGAACTTTTCGGAGACAAAGAGTTTAGAGAATGAATGGGCTGTTGCTTAGGAACACTTTTAAGGCAAAATGACCTTTTGAGTTTAGTTTGAACTTGACCCAGAAGCACTGCGTCACTGAGTGTGCAGCACTCTCTCAGTACTGACCCTCCGACAGTGCAACGCCCCCTCAGTACTGACCCTCTGACAGTGCAGCACTCCCTCAGTACTGACCCTCTGACAGTGCAGCACTCTCTCAGTACTGACACTCCGACAGTGCAGCACTCCCTCAGTACTGACCCTCTGACAGTGCAGCACTCCCTCAGCACTGACCCTCTGACAGTGCAGCACTCTCTCAGTACTGACTCTCCGACAGTGCAGCACTCCCTCAGCACTGACCCTCTGACAGTGCAGCACTCCCTCAGCACTGACCCGTCTGACAGTGCAGCACTCTCTCAGTACTGATCCTCCGACAGTGCAGCACTCACTCAGCACTGACCTCTGACAGTGCAGCACTCCCTCAGTACTGACCCTCTGACGGTGCAGCACTCCATCAGTACTGACCCTCTGACAATGCAGCGCTCCCTCAGTACTGACCCTCTGACAGTGCAGCAGTCCCTCAGTACTGACCCTCTGACAGTGCAGCACTCCCTCAGTACTGACCCTCTGACAGTGCAGCACTCCCTCAGTACTGACCCTCCAACAGTGCAGCACTCTCTCAGTACTGACCCTCCGACAGTGCAGCATTCCCTCAGTACTGACCCTCTGACAGTGCCGCACTCCCTCAGTACTGATCCTCCGACAGTGCAGCGCTCTCTCAGTACTGATCCTCCGACAGTGCAGCACTCCCTCAGTACTGACCCTCTGACAGTGCCGCACTCCCTCAGTACTGACCCTCCGACAGTGCAGCACTCCCTCAGTACTGACCCTCAGAATGTGCAGCACTCCCTCAGTTCTGACCCTCCAACAGTCCAGCACTTCCTCATTTCTTTGCTGTGTGTATTAACCTCGATTATGTCATTCAGTCTGCAGAGAGAGAAAGTTTAATATTCTGTGCAGTTTGGGGAGCATTGCGGAGAAAACCCTTGATGATGACAGTCGAACAACAGCTTATTAGCTGCTGGTGTGATATTTGGGACTCTGATGAAGTAAATAGTGTTGAGACCACATACAATGTTAACCTGAGTTCAATGAAACAAGTGCTCGATTCACACGCCCGCTAAAAGTATCAGGATGGGAACTGAATGTGGAAAACATTTAACTGGCCAAATTCTGGGCTGCACCCACTGCAGGGGAATGTCAAGGTCTCGGAGAGTCGAGCAGACTTGTTGGATTGTCACCAGGGTATATTCATTGAGTCGCAGGGTGTCAACAGCTCAGGAGGAAGCCATTCAGCCCATCTGTGTACGTCAGCTCTCTGAGAGTGTCCTGCTTCCCCACCTTCTCCCCCAAGCCCTACATATTCTTCTTGTTCAGCCAGCGATCCGATTCCCTTTGAAAAGTCTCAAGTGACCCTGACTCCCCCCCACACTGTCAGGCAGCGCATTCCCCATCCTAACCTCTCCCTGGGGGGGGAGAGTGGGGGATGAGTTTCTCCTCCTGTCCCCAGTCCTTCTTTTTGTCAATCACCTTAAATCCGCTGCTTTCCGGCATCGCTGTCAACTGGAACAGTATCACCCTGTTCACTATTAATGGCCTTGGCCGGCTGTTGGGATTCCCTGTTCCCACCTCAGCACACACGTGACCGCGGGTTTCCTGGCGGCATGGAAAGGTCCATTGATAAGCAGCGGGATGAGAGGATCCCACCGCCAGCAAACGGGGCACCACCAGGAAACAGGTGGCTAGGAGACGGGAGACTCCCGCCCCTCGTCTTTGGGGCACTAGAAGCACTTTCAAAATTTATGGGTGACAAACACCCCGGAGGAATTGTGAACTGTGAGGGGACCGTGTCAAACTTCAAAAAGGCACAGGCAAGGTGGAAATGGGGATAGAGTGGCACAGTGGTTAACACTGATGCCTCACAGCATCAGGGACCCGTGTTTGACTCTGGCCTTGGGTGACTGTGGAGTTTGCACTTACTCCCAATCTCTGCATGGGTTTTCTCCCACAATCTAAAGATGTGCAGGTTAGGTGAGGTTATGGGGATAGGGCTCAGGTAGGCTGCTACTTCAGGGGGTCGGTTCAGACTTAATGGGCCGAATGGCCTCCGTCATGTTCTGTAGACTGGCTGAATTGAATGATGCACAACAGAACATATAGTTTAAATAATTTATTGTAGAACAACTGCGTGATAAGATAACTAGGATAAACCAAATAATAAACTACTGACACTAATTAACTATTGTGCAACTACTGCAAAACATATCTGTCCTCCAGAACAACCTACTCCCAACCCCCAGACCACAGGGTCATGTGATGGGTTTAGTCTGTCACCTAGTGGTCGGAGGTCATGCATAACATTATATACAAACTTGCCTTATGCATATCATCACAGCCTCCTTCTCCACTGTAGGGATTCTATGAAATTTAGTGGAGAGGAGTGTGAAGTGATTGACTTCTACAAACATGGAGAAGGAGGTGACCCCTCAACCTTCGAACCTGCTCCCCCATTCTATCTGGCTGATCATTTTGGATTTGGATTTAGGTTTATAGTCACGTGTACCGAGGAACAGTGAAAAAATTGTTCTGTGTACAGTCCAGATAGATCATTCCATGCATGAAAAACATACGGTAGATATACAATTTATACACAGAGACATAGTCATCAGGTGAAGCATGCGGAGTGTAGGACTACTCAGTAGAGAAGCTGCGTGGAGACATCAATTCAGTCCATAAGAGGGTCGTTCAGGAGTCTGGTAACTGCGGGGAAGAAGCTGTTTTTGAATTTGTTAGTGCATGTTCTCAGACGTTTGTATCTCCTGGCCAATGGAAGAGTTTGGAAGCGGGAATAACCCGGGTGGGAGGGGTTTTTGATTATGCTGCCCGCTTACCCAAGGCCGTGGGCGGTGTAGACAGAGTCAATGGATGGAAGGCTGGGATGCATGATGGACTGGGCTATGTTCACGACTCTCTGTAGTTTCTTATGGTCTTGGGCCGAGCAGTTGCCATACCATACAGTGCCACAGTGGCTAGCACGACTGCCTCACAGCACCAGAGACCCGGGTTCAATTCCGACCTCGGATAACTCTAGATGTGGATTTTGCACTTTCTCCTCGTGTCTGCGTGGGCTTCCTCCAGGTGCTCCGGTTTCCTCCCACAGTCCAAATGTGTGCAGGTTAGGCAGATTGGCCGTGCTAAATTTTCCCTTAGTGTTCGGGGGTGGGACAGGGCAGGGAAGTGGGCCTGGGTCGGGTACTCTTTCGGAGGCCTTTGATGGGCCGAATGGCCTCCTTCTGCACTGTAGGGATTCCATGATACCAGACTGTGATGCAGCCAGATAGGATGCTTTCTATGGTGCATCTGTAAAAATTGATAAGAGTTCATGTGGACATGTCAAATTTCCTTAGTTTCCTGAGGACATAAAGGCGCTGTTGTGCTTTCTTGGTCGTAGTGTCAACGTGGGTGAACCAGGACAGATTGTTGGTGATGTACACGCCTAGATATTTGAAGCTGTTAACCTTTTTTAACCTCAACCCCACATTCCTGCGTCACCCCCCGATAACTTTTCACCCCCTTGTTAATGAAGAATCTATCCAACAGTAACGGCCCGTTACTTTTAAACAGTGATCCTGAGTTCTAGATTGTCCCACAAGCATCCTCTCCATATCCACCCTCAACACCCATCAGCCTCTTAAAGGTTTCAACTGAGTCACCTCTCACTATCTAAACTCTAGTGGACATAAACCAAACCTCTCCAACCTTTCCTCATCAGACCATTCCTGGGATTTGTTGAGTAAATCATCTCTCAACAATTTTTAACACGTTTACATCTTTCCTTAAATAAGGAGAGCAGTACTGTCCACAATACTCCACATGTGGTCTCACCAACGCCCTGTACAACTGAAGCATAACCTCCCTACTTTTGTAATCAATTCCCCTCACAATAAACAGTAGCATTCTATCAGTTTTCCTCAGCTCTACTTGCTGTATTCCAGTTGGAAGAATGCAGACAGACAATATAAAATAAATGGTGCAATTGTAAAACAAGGTGAGGGAGTCGAGGACCTGGGTGTAGATGTGCATAGATCACTGAAAGTGGCAGGACAGTTTGAGAGAGCAGTTAATGAAGCAGATGGTATCCTGGGTTTTATTAACAGGGGGACAGAGTACAAGAGTAAGGAGGTGATAATAAATATGATTAAAACTCTGCTTCAGCCTCAGCTGGAGCGTTGCGTCCAGTTCCGGGTGCCAAACGTTTGGAAGATGTAGAGGTGTTCGGGAGAGAGAGAGGGTGCAGAGAAAGATTCAGGAGACTGGTTTCTGGGTTGAGGAACTTCAGTCACTCGGATCGATTGGAGAATCTGGGACTGTTTTCCTCATGGGAAGGGAAGGTGGAGAGGGAGATTTCACAATCACGAGGAGGGTCTGGACAGAGCGGCGCCAGGTTGGCACAGTGGTTAGCACTTCTGCCTCACAGTGCCAGGGACCCGGGTTCAATTCTAGCCTCGGGGGACTGTCTGTGTAGATTTTGCACATTCTCCCATGGTGTGCGTGTGTATCCTCCGGGTACTCTGGTTTCCTCCCACAGTCCAAAGATGTGCAGGTTAGGTAGGGCTACAGAGCTATGAGGATAGGGTGGGGAAGTGGGCCTCAGTAGGGTGCTCTTTCAGAAACCCGTGCAGATTCGATGGGCTGAATGGCCTCCTTCTGCACCGATTCAATCTGAACTTTCAAAAGGGGGAATTGGAGAAATACTGGAAGGGGAAAATATTTCAAGAATATGCAGGAGAGAGGACGTGGTGGGGGGTGGAGATACTTGGGGACTAATTAGAGAGAGCCAGAATAGGAACGATGGGTCGAATGGCCTCCTCTAATGCTCTGTGATTCTATAACCTGACCTTGTCCCTGAACTTCAGATCGAATTCAGCCCTGGGCTAATGAGGGTGCCAGGAGAGAAAGCATCAGGTGGCAGCCTGGAGGTTTCTGACCAATCCGCTTCCCTTGCCCCGCAGCGTCACCATGGCTCCCTCTTCACCGAGTGTGAGAAGCCAACACTTGCTTGCAAATGACCTTCTGGCTGAATCGCTTGTGCTATCTCTTGGCGAGAATTCCATCTGTTTCCAACACGGCAGGTGAATTTTCACAGGCGGGTGTTGGGTGGGGAGGTTGGGGGTGAGGGGCGGTAGAGGATAAATAGCCACCACCCCTACCGCTGTTACTGACCTGAAATTGACTTTAGTGTCAGGATGAGGTGTTTGCTGCTCTCTCTGCTCCTTGTAGCTGCGGGTAAGCAAGGATTATGTGTGCCAGCTACAGGAGCATGGGCAGCACAGGGCAGCACGGTAGCACAAGTGACTAGCACTGTGGCTTCACAACGCCAGGGTCCCAGGTTCGATTCCCCGCTTGGTCACTGTCTGTGCAGAGTCCGCACGTTCTCTCCGTGGCTGCGTGGGTTTCCTCTCACAGTTCAAAGAAGTGCAGGTTAGGTGGATTGGCCATGATAAATGTCCCTTTGTGACCCAAAAGATTATGAGGGGTTATTGGGTTACAGGAATTGGGTGGAAGTGAGGGCTTAAATGGGTCAGTGCAGACTCGGTGGGCCGAATGGCCTCTTTCTGCATTGTATGTTCTATGATCTCTATGATCTATGTCCCCACTGGAGAGGGTCCATGAGTGACGGGATTTCCTGTTTTGGGAATGGCCTCCTTCCACACTGTAGGGCTTCTATGATTCTATGAGGTGGGGGTGCCAGGAAGGCTATGAGGTGGGGGTGCCAGGAAGGCTATGAGGTGGGGGGTGCCAGGAAGGATCATTTGACTGATTCCCGGGATGCGGGATGTTGCCAGTGGGAGGAGGGATTGAGTGGAGTGGAGAGGACCGACATCCACTGGAAAGGTGATCTCACTGAAACGTGAGTACTTAATCCTGAGAGGCTTTGACAGGGTGAAAGACACCACTCCATAGAATCCCTACAGTGCCGAAGGAGGCCGTTGGGCCTATCGAGTCTTCACTAGCCCTCCGAAAGGGCACCCCACTCATGCCCAATCCTCCAGTCTACCCCCCATAACCCCACCGAACCTGTGCTTCTTTGGAATGAGGGAGGAAACCAGTACACCCGGAGGAAACCCGCTTAGAGAACAGGGAGAACGTGCAAACTCCACACAGTCACCCAAGTTCGGAATCAAACCCGGGTCACTGGCACCGTGAGGCAGCAGTGCTAACCACTGTGCCACCGCGATGCCTAAGAGGTTTCTTTCACCCCTTCCCGCAGCCCCAACCGGAAAGTAAAACATTAAGACACAGGGTGGGGGTCAGGGGTCATAGCCTCGTGATAAATGGTTGGCTCTTTTGGGCTAAGATATGGAGAAATGTCTTCACTCAGACAGTGGTGAATGTAAGGGAATTTGTACTGGATATTGTATGAGTTAGGTATGAAGTTCAGAACCATAGGTTTTAGTGAAATGACAAAGTAGATTTAGGTGAGTATTGAGATGAGTATGTAACCTAGGGTAACCTCGTGTGACCTAATGTAATCAAGTATAGTTAATATACCTCGTGTGACCTAATGTAATCAAGTATAGTTAATATGATTAAAGCAGAAGACCCAGAAAAGTAGTATAGCATTTACTAATTAACAAAGACAAATAATAGTCACTTGGGAGAACAATGAATACGGCTCAGAGGCTCAACTTAATGGTTGACCATAAATAACGGCCATAAAAAGACAAGAATAGAGTGAGCATGTTTTTCTATACATTCGGCCTAAGTCAGCAAAACCACGATTGTTTCACAAGCAGGGAAGTTTACACAGGAACAAGATAAGGACAAGAGTTATAACCACCATGGTTTAAGAAGCAAAGAGAGGAAATAGGGAGCGACCAATCTCAAATGGGACAGATAAAGGGCCAACTAAAAACAATGGTGGCCAAAGCAAGGTCAGATTGAAAAGCAAGATAAGAGGGCTGTAAAGTAAGATAAGAGTTTGAGATATGGAGTTGAAATGTACATAAAAGACAGTAAGCCCTGAGGCTCGTCGGATTGTTCCGGACATCCCAGCTTTGTTTTTCTTGTGCTAGGAAAAATAAAGTTCACTGCTTGAAAGATCGCTTCTCAGACTCTCGGTGTTTTAATCGGTACGAACAAATTGTCGTCCTGGGGAACCAAGACATGAATCTTTGGAATTCCCCCCCTCCCCAGAGCTGTTGGTGCTCCGTCACTGAGTAGGGATTGATAGGTTTATGACACGAAGCGATAGGGAAGGCAAGTGAGGCGAGTTAGAAGATCAGCCATGATCTTGTTGATAGGGGAGTCGGCCTGAGGGGCTAAATAGCCTCCTATTGCTCCAAGTCCATAAGTCCTTGTGTTCTCCATCTTTAAATGGCCCATTGCCTGGCTGGTAACTTGTGTAATGTATCCTTTAATTGCAGCTGCTGCAACTTCCGATGAGAAGATTGTGGGGGGTTACGAATGCAGCCCCCACGGTGTACCGTGGCAGGTCTCTCTGGACATGGGCTACCATGGCTGTGGAGGCTCTCTGATCAGCGACAGATGGGTCATTTCTGCGGCCCACTGCTGGTACAAGTAAGTGAGTTTTATCTGCATGATTACTTCCAGAAGGAATTCCTTATTCGAACCCGCCACGTACATGGGAGCGCTATGCGAGAGGAACTCAGCCTGTCTCACTTCCCTCGCCTTCTCCCTGATCAGCTGCAGCTTTTTCTTTCCAGATAACAATCCCAATTCTCTTTCCGGTTCCTCCATTGAACCTGCCTCCCCCACACTCTTGGGCAGTCTGTTCCCGATCCTAGCCACTCTCTGGGTGATAAAGTTTCCCCCTTGTGTCCCCATTGCATCTTTCACCAATCAGCTTAAATCTGTGTCCCCTCTGGTTCCCGATCCTTCCCCCAATGGGAACAGTTTCTCTCCCAATTCCCTCTGTCCAGACTCACCATCGCCCCCCCCCCCCCTCAATCCCCCGCCTAGTGAGTGTGATCACCCCAATCAAATCTCCCTCTCCCCCTTCTCTTCACCTAAAGTAAGCTGTCCCAAATTCCCAAATTGATCCCAGTCACTGAAGTCCCCCATCCGTGGAATAATTCTGTTTTGAATTTCTGGGTTCCATCATCTGCAGTCATTTGCTTTTGTTCCTCAACCCCAGAACCATTCTTGCAAATCTTTCTCTGTGCCCTACCCTCCTTCCCTCTCTCTCTAATGCCATCCATTGCTTCCGAAAGTGTGACACCCTGACTGGACACAATGCTCCAGAGGAGGCTGATCCAGTGTTTTATATAGGTTTAACCTCCTTGTGAAGGCAGTTGCATAGCGGTTTTGTCACTCAACGCGTACTCCAGGGTAACGCTCTGGGGGGCCTGAGTTCCAGTTCCACCCTGGCAGGTGGTATCTGCAACTTGTATTAAATAAAAATCTGCAATTAAAAGTCGAATGATGACCATGAAACCCTATTGATTGATGTAAAAAACCCCGTCTGGTTCACTAATGTCCCTTAGGGGAAGGAAATCTGGCCGACATATGACTCCAAACCCTCAGAAAGGTGGTTGACTCTAAAATACCCCTTGAAATAGTCGAGCGAGTCACTCAGTTGAAAGGGCAATTAGGAATGGGCAACAAGTGCCCACACCCATGAAAGGAAGTTGAGGATGTTTATTTGATATGCTGAAAGTGTGGCGGACAATTGACGCAGAGCAAGAGTTCACAGGAGACATTGTGATAATGGTTCAACAGCAGGTGGAATTTTACAGATCTTCTCTTCGAAGACAATGGAGTTTTGAACAGCTCGCTGTGTTTCTCAGGCCTTCCTCACCACGGCGGATTCTCAGAGGTCCGCCTCATATGCTTGTCAGCAATGTTAGTCAAATGGTAAATATAGTCCCCAGGGCGCCAGGGGGAAACCCCTCCCCCCCCCCCCCCACCCCCCCCCACCCCCCCACCCATCCCCCCACCCCCCCCCCCCCACCACCCCCCCCAACCCCCCCCCCCCCACCCCCCACCCCCCCCCCCCCCCCCCCCACCCCCCACCACACCACAGGGCAGCGCTCCCCCATTACTCCATCCCCAGCCCAGCTACTTCCGAGTGCTGACCAGGGGGACTTGTAGACACAATTGTGAAAGGAGCCGCAATTTTTTATCTTGTCAGGAAGACAGCATTGGTTACAGTGCCGTACTCCCTCAGTACTCAACCTCTGACAGTGTGGCAGTCCCTCAGTACTGACTCTCTGACAGTGCAGCACTCCCTCAGTACTGACCCTCTGACAGTGTGGCAGTACCTCAGTACTGACTCTCTGACAGTGCAGCACTCCCTCAGTACTGACCCTCTGACAGTGCAGCACTCCCTCAGTACTGACCCTCTGACAGTGCAGCACTCCCACAGTACTGACCCTCTGACAGTGCAGCCCTCCCTCAGTACTGACGCTCTGACAGTGCAGCACTCCCTCAGTACTGACCTTCTCACAGTGCCGTACTCCCTCAGTACTGACCCTCTGACAGTGCAGCACTCCCTCTGTACTGACCCTCTGACAGTGCAGCGCTCCCTCAGTACTGACCCTCTGACAGTGCAGCACTCCCTCAGCACTGACCCTCTGACAGTGCAGCACTCCCTCAGTACTGACCCTCTGACAGTGCAGCACTCCCTCAGTACTGACCCTCTGACCGTGCAGCTCACTCAGTACTGATCCTCTGACAGTGCAGCACTGTCTCAGTACTGACCCTCTGACAGTGCAGCACTCCCTCTGTACTGACCCTCTGACAGCACAGCACTCCCTCAGTACTGACCCTCTGACAGTGCAGCACTCTCTCAGTACTGACCCTCTGACAGCACAGCACTCCCTCAGTACTGACCCTCTGACAGTGCAGCACTCTCTCAGTACTGACCCTCTGACAGTGCAGCACTCCCTCAACACTGATTCTCTGACAGTGCAGCACTCCCTCAGTACTGACCCTCTGACAGTACAGCACTCACTCAGTACTGACCCTCTGACAGTGCAGCACTCTCTCAGTACTGACCCTCTGACAGTGCAGCACTCACTCAGTACTGACCCTCTGACAGTACAGCACACCCTCAGTACTGACCCTCTGACAGTGCAGCACTCTCTCAGTACTGACCCTCTGACAGTACAGCACACCCTCAGTACTGACCCTCTGACAGTGCAGCACTCTCTCAGTACTGACCCTCTCACAGTGCAGCACTCCCTCAGTACTGACTCTCTGACAGTGCAGCACTCTCTCAGTCCTGACCCTCTGACAGTGCAGCGCTCCCTCAGTACTGACCCTCTGACAGTGCAGCACTCCCTCTGTACTGACCCTCTGACAGTGCAGCGCTCCCTCAGTACTGACCCTCTGACAGTGCAGCACTCCCTCAGTACTGACCCTCTGACAGTGCAGCACTCTCTCAGTACTGACCCTCTGATAGTGCAACACTCCCTCAATACTGACCCTCTGACAGTGCAGCACTCTCTCAGTACTGGCACTCTGACAGTGCAGCAATCCCTCAGTACTGACCCTGTGGCAGTGCAGCACTCCCTCAGGACTGACCCTCTGACAGTGCAGCACTCCTCAGTACTGACCCTCTGACAGTGCAGCACTCCCTCAGTACTGACCCTCTGACCGTGCAGCTCACTCCTCAGTACTGACCCTCTGACAGTGCAGCACTCCCTCAGTACTGACCCTCTGACAGTGCAGCACTCTCTCAGTACTGACCCTCTGACAGTGCAGCACTCCCTCAACACTGATTCTCTGACAGTGCAGCTCTCCCTCAGTACTGACCCTCTGACAGCACAGCACTCCCTCAGTACTGACCCTCTGACAGTGCAGCACTCCCTCTGTACTGACCCTCTGACAGTGCAGCGCTCCCTCAGTACTGACCCTCTGACAGTGCAGCACTCCCTCAGCACTGACCCTCTGACAGTGCAGCACTCCCTCAGTACTGACCCTCTGACAGTGCAGCACTCCCTCAGTACTGACCCTCTGACCGTGCAGCTCACTCAGTACTGATCCTCTGACAGTGCAGCACTGTCTCAGTACTGACCCTCTGACAGTGCAGCACTCCCTCTGTACTGACCCTCTGACAGCACAGCACTCCCTCAGTACTGACCCTCTGACAGTGCAGCACTCTCTCAGTACTGACCCTCTGACAGCACAGCACTCCCTCAGTACTGACCCTCTGACAGTGCAGCACTCTCTCAGTACTGACCCTCTGACAGTGCAGCACTCCCTCAACACTGATTCTCTGACAGTGCAGCACTCCCTCAGTACTGACCCTCTGACAGTACAGCACTCACTCAGTACTGACCCTCTGACAGTGCAGCACTCTCTCAGTACTGACCCTCTGACAGTGCAGCACTCACTCAGTACTGACCCTCTGACAGTACAGCACACCCTCAGTACTGACCCTCTGACAGTGCAGCACTCTCTCAGTACTGACCCTCTGACAGTACAGCACACCCTCAGTACTGACCCTCTGACAGTGCAGCACTCTCTCAGTACTGACCCTCTCACAGTGCAGCACTCCCTCAGTACTGACTCTCTGACAGTGCAGCACTCTCTCAGTCCTGACCCTCTGACAGTGCAGCGCTCCCTCAGTTCTGACCCTCTGACAGTGCAGCACTCCCTCTGTACTGACCCTCTGACAGTGCAGCGCTCCCTCAGTACTGACCCTCTGACAGTGCAGCACTCCCTCAGTACTGACCCTCTGACAGTGCAGCACTCTCTCAGTACTGACCCTCTGATAGTGCAACACTCCCTCAATACTGACCCTCTGACAGTGCAGCACTCTCTCAGTACTGGCACTCTGACAGTGCAGCAATCCCTCAGTACTGACCCTGTGGCAGTGCAGCACTCCCTCAGGACTGACCCTCTGACAGTGCAGCACTCCTCAGTACTGACCCTCTGACAGTGCAGCACTCCCTCAGTACTGACCCTCTGACCGTGCAGCTCACTCCTCAGTACTGACCCTCTGACAGTGCAGCACTCCCTCAGTACTGACCCTCTGACAGTGCAGCACTCTCTCAGTACTGACCCTCTGACAGTGCAGCACTCCCTCAACACTGATTCTCTGACAGTGCAGCTCTCCCTCAGTACTGACCCTCTGACAGCACAGCACTCCCTCAGTACTGACCCTCTGACAGTGCAGCACTCTCTCAGTACTGACCCTCTGACAGTGCAGCACTCCCTCAACACTGATTCTCTGACAGTGCAGCACTCCCTCAGTACTGACCCTCTGACAGTACAGCACTCCCTCAGTACTGACCCTCTGACAGTGCAGCACTCTCTCAGTACTGACCCTCTGTCAGTGCAGCACTCCCTCTGTACTGACCCTCTGACAGTGCAGCGCTCCCTCAGTACTGACCCTCTGACAGTGCAGCACTCCCTCAGTACTGACCCTCTGACAGTGCAGCACTCTCTCAGTACTGACCCTCTGACAGTGCAGCACTCTCTCAATACTGACCCTCTGACAGTGCAGCACTCTCTCAGTACTGACCCTCTGACAGTGCAGCACTCCCTCAGTACTGACCCTCTGACAGTGCAGCACTCTCTCAGTACTGACTCTCTGACAGTGTAGCACTCCCTCAGTACTGTCACAATGACAATGCAGCACCCGCTCAGTACCAATACTCTGAGTGCAGTGAGAGTTGATATAGACTGAATGGAAGTCTGTTTGCTCTGATAGAGGGTCCTGAGAGTTCATTTATAGATTTGTAAATTTTGAAGATGGTTGGATATGCTGACAAAGGGGGCCACAATGCATTAGCATTTCTGGGGCATCCTAAATAGAAAGTTCCAAGCCCTCAAGGTTGGAAATAATAGGGATCGAGCGATGAGGGGATTTTAGCTCCAAGGTTCAGCTTGGAGAAGCCTGGGGTTGCTGTTGGAGATTGTGTGAGGATTTGATAGAGATGGACAAGGTGGTGACAAGTTTAGATAAGGTAGAGAAAGCAATGCTGTTCCCATTAAGAGGGTCCAGGTGGTCACAGATTGAAAGTTTCGGGAAGGGGGCGGTTGGGATTTGAGGTAGAATGAATTTCACTCAGCCAATGCACCTGGAATGTTGGGGCGGGGGAGTGGAGAGCTGAGGTAGTGGAGACTGTGAACAATTTCAAAAGGAAATTGGAGTGGATTTTCATGGTATAAACGATTAATTTTGCTCACTGTGAGGAGTCTTCCAGGGCCAGGATTTTTCTGGAACATGTCCAGACTTAGGCGTTCTCATGTACCTTGCAGACTTTCCCAACTGCTTATCTTGTCTATTAGACTTATTTACTCCACTGTATAAATATCAGGCCTTTTGCTCGTTCGTTTAACTTCATCTCAGACCAGAATCACGACAGGTGCCAGGAGCTGATTCTCGCAGCTGCCTTCGATCCCAGGGTCCCCGACAAGCAGATGGGCGAGAGAGTCTTGTGTTATTTTCTTGTTTTATATTCTTTTTATATTATATTCTTTTATCATATTATTCTTATCAGTAGAGTAGACAAACTTCTGTCGTTGTTCTCTTAATCATATTGTGCCCGAATCACAAAGAACCCTTGGAGTAATCCAAGACAGGTGGAAACAAAGTATCAGATACCAGGATAGAGCGGGGAGAATGGGATTGACTGGTGTACAGAGAGACAGCATTAACCCAACGGACTGAATGGCCTCCTCCCGTGTCGTAAAAATCTATTACGAGTTCAGGTCTTCCGTATGGGGCATGAACCCATGACTTTCTGATTCGGACGCTACCACTTTCCTCCTGAAAAATATGCATTCACGGGATGTGGGTGTCACTGGCTGGGCCCAACATTTGTTGTCCATTCCTAATTGCCCCTTGAGACCTTTCTTTTTGAACCACTGCAGTCACTGTGCAGTGGGTGCACCCACTGAGCTGTTAGGGAGGGAGTTCCAGGGTTCGAAGGAATGATCGAGAAATTCCAAGTCAGGGTGGTGAGTGACTTGGAGATGAACTTCCAGGTGGTGCTGCTGCCAGGTATCTGCTGCCCTTGTCCTCATAGATGGTAGATGTCGTGGGTTTGTAGAGAGATGGTGAGATGGGGAACTGATGGGAGGGAGGATACTGATGAAGGACGAGCTCTCTGTCCCTATTTGGAATGTTTAAAGGGAACCGGAGGTGGATGTTGGTCGCGACTCTTGTGTGAAATGACATGTAACACACTGGCCTTTTCTTCACAGTCCCTATTATCTCAAAGTTCTGCTCGGAGCACACAGCCTGACGGCGCATGCAGCCACTGAGCAGCTCATAAGGGTGGAGAGCATCTACTGGAACCAGAAGTATGATTACCAAACCCTTGACAATGACATCATGCTAGTTAAACTCGAACGGCCGGTCATGATGACTGATTCGATCAGACCAGTACAACTTCCAACTGAATGTCCACTCCCCTACACTCAGTGCGTCGTCTCCGGATGGGGAAATATCTACTCCGATAGTGGTAGGTGCATCTATTCCAGCGTCTCTCATTTCAGTTAGGCAGAGTGGTCACCGGAGGATGTGATGACCAAAGTCCTGTCAGCGCTGGGACGCTATCAGAGCAATGTCCCAAAGACACCTCAGCACAAACCGGTGGGGTGCCTGTCCTGGGAGCGTTTGGTGGGGACATTGTAGAGAGAGCTTTACTCTGTATCTAACTCCGTGCTGTGCCTGCACTGGGAATGTGATGCACAATCAATGGACACGAAACGTAGATAGAGTCCGAACGATAGGCTTTAATACACAACAAGTGTACCCGGCAGCAGGTGTACAGAAGAATGGCAGACTGCAGGGGAACACGGGTTCTTATACCCCGCCTTGTAGGCGGAGCTACCTACCTCTCAGCCAATCGGCTGAGAGGCACATGACATACCTGGGCCAATGGGCAGCGAGTCCTCTGCACTAATGGCAGCTCACACTTCCAGATACCTTAATACCCCTAGTCATACTACCACAGAATGTTTGATGGGGACAGTGTAGAGGGAGCTTCACTCTGTGTCTAACCCTGTGCTGTACCTGTCCTGGGAGTGTTTGATGAGGACAGTGTAGAGGGAGCTTCACTCTGTGTCTAACCCTGTGCTGTACCTGTCCTGGGAGTGTTTGATGAGGACAGTGTAAAGGGAGCTTTACTCTGTATCTAACCCCCTGCTGTACCTGTCCTGGGAGTGTTTGATGGGGACAGTGTAGAGGGAGTTTTACTCTGTATCTAACCCCGTGCTGTACCTGTCCTGGGAGTGTTTGATGGGGACAGTTTAAAGGGAGCTTTACTCTGTATCTAACCCCATGCTGTACCTATCCTGGGAGTGTTTGATGGGGACAGAGTGAGAATGGGTTGTGTGTGGACCGAAGTTGAAGGAAAGGTGCTGGGTCTCTGCCGTGTATAATGGAGAATTTTTGCTTTTCTCTCTGAAGTGTTCATGCCAGATGCTCTCCGTTGTGTGAAGGTGCCATTGATGAATGACGCTGCATGTAAATCTGCCTACCCTGGACTTATCACCAGCAACATGATCTGTGCTGGTTACATGGAGGGTGGAAAAGATGCTTGCAATGTAGGTACCATTACTCCAGGACTGACTTTCCATTCTTTATTCGAGCGCACCCTATTCTATCAAATTCACATAAAGGGACTTAAGAAACTACTTGTGTTTCTGTAGCATCTCTCACAATGCAATTGCTCTTCTAATATCAATCTGCCGACAGTGAGATTGCACGAACAGCAGCGGCATAACGACCCCTGTCAACCACTGTTCAGTAAATTTGCTTGAGGAATGATTATTGGCCTGGAATTATGGGGCTGAAGCCTCTAAGCTGGGGATCGACATCATGGTCTGTTGGCTCCGGGTCGAGCGACGCCTAACCACTCAGACAGGACTGCCAATTACTCTGTGATTCAGTGCGGTTTCTCGATAGCAGAGACATCCTTGTCCACTCCCCATAGATATCATAATGTGCTTCGAGGAAATGGGGATTTTCCTGATCTCCATCTCAATTTTGGTCTCTTGTATATCCCCCTATCTTCACCATTGGCGTCTGTGCCTTTAGTTGCCTGGGGCCCTGTAATATTTCCTTATGTGGCTGGTGTCAATTTTTGTTTGTTAATCATTCCTGTGAAGCACTTTGGGATATTTTGCTATGTTAAAGGTCATAGAATCATCAAATAATCCCTACAGTGCAGAAGGAGGCCATTCGGCCCATCGGGTCTGCAGAGAACCTTCAAAAGAGCACACCACCCATGTCCACACCCTCACCCACGCCACCCTACCCCGGTAACCCCCCTTAACGTGCACATCTCTGGACACTAAGGGGCAATTCAGCATGGCCAATCCACCTAAGCTGCACATCTTTGGACTAAAGGTGCTATGTAAATGCAAACCATTTGTTGTAAATAGAAATGACATTACAAACACAAAATGGCGGACAGTTCCAAAATGGTGGACAATTTCAAAATGGTGTACAATTTTAAAATGGTGGACAATTTTTAAATGGTGGACAAGGTTAACACAGTGGTTAGGACTGCTGCTTCACCTAACAAAATAGGGATAAAAGAAAACTGAGAATAGTTAACTGTCAAATGAGACATTGGGTTGATTTACATAAAGATCAAAACCGCTGTTGAGCATCCTTCTTACCATGGCACATCGGAACTGTTCTCTCACACACCTGCCGGAATGTAGGTGCTATATTCATAGAAGGGAATTGAACAACCAACAAACTAGAGTTATACTGCTGGCTGTGTAGTGGCGCGAGTTGTAAAGTGATCATTCATTCGTCCCTTCCCTTCCGCTGTATAAATGGATATCTTTCCATCCCAAACCCTCCATGTTCATATCTCTTTCCCTGAAACATTTATTGTTCAATTGTCTTCTTAATTGCTACCACAGGGAGACTCCGGCGGACCTTTGGTGTGTGACGGTATCCTCCAAGGTATTGTGTCATGGGGACGGGGATGTGCATTGAAAGACTCCCCTGGTGTGTACACAAAGGTATGCGCATTCCTGCCCTGGATCAATGAAATCATGGCTACAAAGTGAGATTGTCTTCAGTCAACCTTGTTACCAACACGGACACACGATTGTACTGGTCTGCTCTCCAATTAATAAATGGTTCACTCGGAGTTCACTTCTGTCTCTTCTCCTTTCTTCATATTGAAGGACACATTCACACACGCAGGCTCACACACACACTCACACACACATCACACTCTTACAGACATCACACTCGCGCGCACACACTATCGCCCACACTCGCACACACATACACTCACTCAAATTCACACTCACATGCTCACACTCACAGACTCACTCACACACACACTCACTCAAACTCACACACACTTACACACACACACATTCACACGCAAGCTCACACTCACATACACTATCGCACACACTCACACACACATCACACTCACACACACGCATTCACACTCACATACAAACTATCGCATACACTCACACACTGCCATGCACTCACTCAAACTCACACTCACATGCTCCCACTCACACACAGACTCACTCACACACTCACAGACACAGGCTACCACACACTTCCCCACACACTCCCCCATACACTCACTTATCACACTCACACACACTTTCATACACATGCACGCTCACACACACACTATCGCACACACAAACTCACATGCACTCACTCAAACTCACACTCACATGCACACACCATCGTACACACAAACTCACATGTACTCACTCAAACTCACACTCACATGCACACACTCACACACACAGACTCACTCACACACACACTCACTCAATCTCGCACACTCACACACAGACTTCCACACACTCCCACACACACCCACTCACACACACACAAACCCGCACGCAGAAACTCACATGCACTCACTCAAACGCACACTCACATACTCACACTCACACACAAAGATACACTCACACACACACTCACTCAAACTCACACTCACACACACTCCCACCCACCCCCACTCACACACACACATCACACTCACATATTTTCACAGACACTGCTCACACCCACACAAAAGCATACATACCCACATGCACACACACACACAATACACACACACAACACACTTGTACTCACATACTGATACAGACACACACTCACACGCAAAGGCACACACACACACTCGCATCAGACACAAACACACACAAACACACATACCCACATGCACTCACACCCACACACCCTCACAAGCACACACTCGCACTCAGACAGAAACATTAACACACACACAAACAACTTAGCAACGTACACTCACATCCACACACACCCAGACATAAACACTAACACACACACAAGCACACATACCAACATACACCCACACCTACACACTCTCACACACAAACACAGGCACACATGTGGTTCATAAAAGGTTCACATTGATGAACCCTGGTATGGAGAGATTGTCTTATGAGCAAACGTTAAACAGATTGGAACTCTACTCATTCGAATTTAGAAGAATAAGAGGTGATCTCACTGAAACAAATTCTTATGGGGCTTCACAGGGTCATTGCTGAGAGGACTTTTCCCCTCAGGGGTGGGTCTAGGACCAGAGAGCATAGTCTCAGAATAAAGGGGTGTCAATTTAAGACTTAGATTAGGAGGATTGTGAGAAATCTTTGCCACAGGGAGTTGTGGGGGTAAAGTCTTGGGGCTGGATTCTTCAATTGTGAGGCTTTGTCCTCACGTTGGCATGGGAACGGTGGCGTTTTACGCCCTAATTTCCGGCGCCAAACGGCCGCCGGTCCTCCGTGTAGCTGGGGGCGAGCATGCCGGCAGCGTAGACCCCCGGCTCGAGCTGCCGATATGCCCCAGAGAATTGTCGGGTCCGTGGCCGCGCATGTGCTCAATGGCGGCCGCTCGCGGGCCCGGCTTGCAAAATGGTGCCCCCCCGCCTTTGGCTGGCTCAAGCGCCCCGGACCATCCCCCGACAGTGTACCCAGCCCCTGCCACAGTCCCCTCTGCCCAGGGATTGGCTTTCCCTCGGCTGTGGCAGCGCAGGCCTGAATCTGCAGCCGCCACGCAAAGTTCCCGACGGATGAGACCACACGTGACCAACACCGTCGGGAACTCGGTCGAGTGGGGGCGGAGAATTGGGGGGCGGGCCTCAGGCAACGTCCGCTGTCGATATGCCACTTTACATGGGGTGGAGCATCGCGAAAGCCGCAATCCCCCGATTCGGTCGGGAACTTTGATTCTCCGACTGCTCACCGAAGGTGATTTCGGCCTCGTCTACCGGAGAATCCCACCCCTTGTGTCTATTTAAGGCTTGATGCACTGTCAATTACGACGAGACGAGAGTAGAGAGCAATCGAGGCTTTATTACACAGAGATGTGTGGCCTCCTACAGTTGCTGCCAAAATGGCTGCAGCTCGGTGAGCACACACATTTATACTCCGCCTAATGGGCGGAGCCAGCAGGCAGGGATCTACCCCCGTACCTGTAGTACAGGAGCCTTACCGTGTTACTTCTCATATACGTAATATATACAACAGTGGTGACCACCACAAGGCTGAGATAGATAGATTCATGATCAGTAAGAGAATCAAGCGTTATGGGGAAAGGGCAGGAAAATGGATGTGAGGAATGTTGGATCAGCCATGATCCTATTGAATAACGAAAGGGGCTGAACAAACATATTTCTTGTGGGCTTATGGGCTTATAGACACACACACACTCATATTGCTTATAGTGTAGCATCACTGCAGTGCAAAAGGAGACCATTGGGCCCATCGAGTCTGCACAAACCCTTTGAAACAGCACCCTACCTTGGCCCACTCCCCTGCTCCATCCACGTAAGCCCCATTGGTCACGGCCAAGCCACCTAACCTGCACATCATTGGACTGTGGGAGGGAACCGGAGCACCCGGAGGAAACCCACGCAGACACGGGGAGAAAGTGCAAACTTCACACAGACTGCCACCCGAGGCCGGAATTGAACCTTGGTCCCTGGAGCTGTGAGGCAGCAGTGCTAACCACTGTGCCACAGGCAGGCACATCACTCACACACACACGCTCACTCACACACATGCTCACACGTACACACACGCACATATACACAGACAGAAACATACCCACACATGCAGACACTCACTTACACATGCACACTCATGCTCACACACACTCACTCACACACAGCCACCAGCACACACACACACACTCGTTCACTCACACTCACAATGCACACACACATTCACACACACAAACTCACTCACATACTCATTCACTCACATACACTCACTCACACTGACACTCACTCATGCACTCACTCCCATGCGCACACGCACACTCGCAGACTCACGCACAGGCACTCACCCACACACGCACTCACTCTTACATGACACGCTCACATGCACACACACACTCACACACACACTCACTCACACACACACTCTCTCTCACATATGCACTGTGGTAGTATGACTAGGGGTATTACGGTACCTTGGAAGTGAGCTGCTATTGGTGCAGAGGACTCGCTGCCCATTGACCCGGGTAAGTCATGTGCCACTCAGCCGATTGGCTGAGGAAGTCATGTGCCTCTCAGCCGATTGGCTGAGAGGTAGGTGGCTCCGCCTACAAGGCGGGATATAAGAACCCGTGCTTCCCGGCAGTCGGCCTTTCTTCTGTACGTCTGCTGCCGGGCACACATCTTGTGCATTAAAGCCTATCGTTTGGATCTTATCTTCGTCTCGTGTCCATTGATTGTGTATCATGCACATACTCACACACACACTCACTTACACATTCACTCACACACACACTCACACACTCACTCACACTCACTCACTCAGATTCACTAATGCCCTTTAATGTAGGAAATGTACCCACCACTTCTTAACCTAGTCAACTTGTGACTCCAGACCCACAGCAAAATGGTTAACTCTGAAATACCCCCTTCAATGGCCCAGGAAACACTCAGGTGTTTAAAACCAGTTGGAAGACTAAAACAAATGAAACTGATCGGGCCAGCCGGCATCGATCATGACACTGGGAACACCAAAGGCAAACCCAGCCCTGCCGACTCTGAAAAGTTCTCCTTATTAGCATCTGGGGGCTTGTGCCAAAGTTAGGAGAGCTGACTCACAAACTAGTCAAGCAACAGCCTGACATAGTTAGCACTGTGGCTTCACAGTGCGAGGGTCCCAGGTTTGATTCCCGGCTTGGGTCACTGTCTGTGCGGAGTCTGCACATCCTCCCCGTGTGTGCGTGGGTTTCCTCTGGGTGCTCCGGATTCCTCCCACAGTCCAAAGACATGCAGGTTAGGTGGATTGGCCATGATACATTGCCCTTAGGTGAGATGGGGTGCAGTGTTACAGGGATAAGGTGGAGGTGTGGGCTTAGGTAGGGTGCTCTTTCTAAGAGACGGTGCAGACATGATGGGCTGAATGGCCTCCTTCTGCACTGTAAATTCTATGATTCTATGATACTCACAAAATCATACCTTACAGATAACATCCCAGACACCACGATCACCCTTCCTGGGTATGTCCTGTCTCACGGTAGTGGCACAGTGGTATACAGTTGGGAGGGAGTTACTCTGGGAGACCTCAACATCAACACCATGATGTCTCAAGGCACCAGGTCAAACATGGGCAAGGAAATCTCCTGCTGATTACCACATGCTGCCCAGTATCAGCTGAGGAATCACTTTGAGGAAGTACTGAGGGTGACAAGGGCACAGAATATGCTCTGGGTGGGGGACTTCAATGTTCATCACCAAGACTGGCTCAGTAGTACCATCATAGACTGAGCTTACTCCGAGACTGGGACTGCAGCAGATGGTGAGGGAACCAACAAGAGGGAAAAACACACTTGACCTCATTCTCACCATTCTGCCAGCTGCAGATACATCTGTCCATGACTGTATCAGTAGAAGTGACCGATCGCACAGACCTTGTGGAGATAAAGTCCCGTCTATCGTATTGTGTGGCATTACCACCGTACTAAATTGGACAGACTTCAAACAGATCCAGCAACTGAAGACTGGGCGTCTATGAGGTGCTGTGGGTCACCAGCAGCAGCAGAATTGTATTGAACCACAATCTGCAACCTCGGGGCCCGGCATATCCCCCACTCTACCATGACCGCCAAGCCAGGGGACCAACCCTGGTTCAATGAAGAGAGCGGGAGAGCATGTCAGGAGCAACACCAGGCTTACCAAAAATGAGGTGTCGACCTGGGGAAGCTACAACACAGAAACATTTGTGTGCCAAACAGCATAAGCAGCAAATAATAGGCAGAGCTCAGCAATTCCATAACAAATGCATCAGACCTAATCTTAGTCCTGCCACATCCAGCTGTGAATGGTGATGGACAATTAGACAACTCACTGGAGGAGGAGGCTCCACAAACATCCCCATCCTCAGTGATGGAGGAACCTATTGCATCTGTGCAAAAGACAAGGCTGAGGCATTCACAACAACCTTGAACCAGAAGTGCAGAGCGATTGATCTATCTTGATCTCCTCCGGAGGAGCCGAACATCACAGAGGTCAGTTGTGGCCACCTAAAATGGCATCCAGCAAGGGATGCTGGGAAAAGTGGTCAAGGGTATGGACAAGCAGGCTGAAGAGCAGATCAAACAAAGTTGCACCCAGGCTTTGCAGACTTCAAAATATTACACAGGTTGTTGCGAATGACATAAGCAAAAGCCATCTCCAGGCCTCCCCAGGATCAATAGAACTGTCCTGTTAATCACACTTGTTGACCAGACACAATGGCAACTAACTTCCTTATTTGGAAGGGCCTACATGTTTCCAGCATCTTCAGGCATGGCCACTGAGTGCTTCCCCGAAAATTGATGTGGCAGCCCCTGATCGGACCTGATTGATCAGGCTGATCGAGCCCTGATCAATTGATTGACAAATGACCCAGAGACGGCCCACCAAAAGAGTCATGAAATTCAAACAGCATGAGAGTTACTGCACGGATTCATTCTTTCTCTGGTGCAGCACTAACTAACAATGGTGACTTCCACCGGCCGACAAAGGAGACCATCCACACTACCAACAGAAGGAAGACCAGAGCCAGAAGAGAACCAGATTCATAACCAACTAAGGAAGGACTACAAGACCAGAACTACAGATAACTGGCCTGTATCTAATTAATGCTTGTCAGTCAATGCCAACCTTGCAGCTATTGGGATATAGTGTAACCTATGATTGGGAGTGTGTGATTGAATAACCATAACCATTGTGTGCGCGTGAATAAATATTGTTCTGTTTTACAAACTGAATCTCATAGTCATTTGTCCACCGTACACGGGTTAAGACACACTGCAGTTTAGACAGGTGCAACACAGTCTTCAGCCAATTCAATTCACTCCATGTGATGTTAAGAAATAGTTGAAGGCACTGGATACTACAAAGAGGCCAGAGGAGAGGCGAGAGTGACTGCCCTTGACATCAAGGCAGTATTTGACTGAATATGGCATCAAGGTTGCCAATTGTTTACAATTTACATAGATGATCTGAAGTTGGCGACCAAGTGTAATGTATCAAAGTTCCCAGATGACACTAAGGTGCGTGGTAGAGCAAAATGTGCAGAAGACACTGAAAGTATGAAGAAGGATATGGATAGTTTAAGTGAGTGGGCAAGGATCTGGCAGATGGAGTACAATGTTGATGAATGTGAGGACATCCATTTTGGTAGGAATGACAGCAAAACGGACTATTATTTAAATGATAAAAAATTGCAGCCGTGTGTCTATGTGCATGAATCACAAAACATTGGTTTGCAGGTGCAGCAGGTATTAAGAAGTCAAATGGAATTTTGTCCTCATTGCTAGAGGGATGGAATTTAAAAACAGGGAGGTAATGTTGCAGCTGTACAGGGTGCTGGTGAGGCCACACCTGGAATGCCTTGTACAGTTTTGGTCTCCTTACTTGAGAAAGGATGTGCTGGCACTGGAGGGAGTGGAGAGGAGGTTCACTAGGTTGATTCTGGAGTTGAGAGGATCAGCTTATGAGGAGAGACTGAGTAGACTGGGACTATACTCATTGGAATTTAGAAGAAAGAGGGGGGGGGGTGATCTTACAGAAACATATGAAATTATGAAGGGAATGAATCGGATAGAAGCAGAGAGGTTGTTTCCACGAGCAGGTGAAACTATCACTAGGGGGCATAGCCTCAAAATAAGGGGGAGCAGATTTAGGACTGATTTGAGGAGGAGCTTCTTCACCCCCGAATCTGTGGAATTCCCTGCCCAGTGAAGTCGTTGAGGCTACTTCGTTGGATGTTTTTAAGGCAAAGGTAGATAGATTTTTGAACAGTAAAGAAACTAAGGGTTATGGTGAACAGGTGGGTAAGTGGGGCTGAGTCCACAAAAAGATCAGCCATAATCTTATTGAATGGCAGAGCAGGCTTGAGGGGCCAGATTGCCTATTCCTGCTAATTCTTAAGGAGAGTGTTGTGTGTGTGTGTGTGTGTGTGTGTGTGACTAAGAAAATTCAGCAAGTCCACATTGACTCTTACCAATGTTTACAGGTGCACTGAAGAAAACATCCTACCTGACTGCATCACAGCCTGGTATGGCAACTGTTTGGGCCAAGACTGTAAGAAACTATAGAGAATCGCAAATACAGCTCAGTCCATCATGCAAACCCGCCTCCCATCCATTGACTCCGTCTACACCTCCAGCTGCCTTGGGAAAGCGGGCAGCATAATCAAAGACCCCTCGCACCGGGTTATTCTCTCTTCTAACGTCTTCCACCAGGCAGGAGATACAAAAGTCTGAGAACACGCACCAACAGATTCAAAAATAGCTTCTTCCCCACTGCTACCAGACTCCTGAATGGCCCTCTTGTAGACTGAACTGATCTCTCTACGCATCTTCTGTACTGTGTAGCGCTACACTCTGCATGCTTCACCTGATGTCTGTGTCTATGTATTTACATTCTGTACCTATCGTATGTCCAATGTTTCTCGTGTATGGAATGATCTGTCTGGACTGTATGCAGAACAATACTTTTCACTGTACCTCGGTACACATGACAATAAATCTAAATCTAATCTAATCCACCACAGACGCACTGTGACAGCCGTGTATCTACAAGAAACACTGCAGGAACTCACTAAGAGTCCCAGGACAACACCTTCCAAACCCATGACCACTACCATTTAGAAGGAAAAAGGTAGCAGATACCTGGGAACACCACCACCTGAAGGTTCCCCTCTAAGTAACTTACTGTCCTGACTTGAAATATATTGGCCATTCCTTCTCGATTGCTGGGTCAAATTCCTGGAACTCCCTCCCTAATAGTACTGTTAGTGTACCCACATCTCAGGGACTGCAGCAGTTCAGGAAAGCATCTCACCACTGTTTTTCCTGTTTGTCGCTCGTTGGAACAGGGTCACTTTCACAATCCGATGACGTAATGTAATAAATACATCATCATCCATTTGCATGGGCAAATGGCAGTTCATCATAACAGCCTGTAGAGTAAATGCCTTTCCAATAAAGCTCTTGTACATTTGTACCTTCGTAGTCTGCAAGCCTTTGAAAATACCACTAACAAAACTGGCGATGAGGAGGTTGGAACTTGAAACTCCCAGAGAAACAAATAAATAGAGAAAAATCATCGATCCGTGTGCTGGCTTCCGAAAAAGTTTAAGAAGCTAACAATTTCCCTACACCAAGGTTGGCGATGGAGAGGTGCCAAATATCAGTGCGACATTATGTTTAATGTTTGGCACATTAAGAGTTAATGTGATACTTTATTCTACCACCAGATGGAGCTGGGGAGCAGACCTACAAAAAGGGAATGTCTCTCCGACTTCTGGGTAGAAGGTGTTTAGGCATAAGACAGATCAGTTGTGTAGTTGAGAGTTCTGCAGTTAGAGATAGCATAGTTCAATGTAGTAACCTTATACTTTCGGAATACTTACAAATTTTTTTTGTAGTGTTGATAAATTAGTTTTGTTCGTTAACAAAGCTTGTTGTTCTTTGTTCAACGCTCCAAATCCAAGCCATCCAGGTAAAGCAAAACCGAGAACAACACAATCAGTAGCAGCCATTGAAAGAACTGAAATTGAAATGTAGATGTCAGAGGAAACAACATCGAAAAGAAGCTTGTCACGTGCTCTGTCCGGAAAGATCTGGAATATACAGGGAGTACTGTGATTGACAAGTACCCTGAAACAATAGTTTAGAGATGGGGTGTTCTAAAAATGGGAAGGAAACAAGTTGAGCTCAGGGATACTTTGTTTGAAAAAAGATGCAAGTTTTCCATCGTAAAAATGGGGGAATTTCCTGGCGCCATAGCACTGATTGGTGGAGCACACATACTTAAAGATTTGATTATTTTGACCAAGTGAATAAAATTGTTGCCGATATTGTAGTCCCAATTTTCCCAAGTACAATGGGGCGGAAACATTTAATCTCCTGCAAGGTCTGGTGCAGCCACAAGAACCAAGCACATAAACCGACGATGAGATTGTGGGGTTATTCTAGGGACACTTGTCACCTGAGCCTTTGGTCATCGCTAAGAGGCTCAAGGTCCATAAATGTAACCAACAAGAAGTTGAATCAATCACACAGTTTGAAGCTGCTTTGAAGAAATTAGCTGAATAGTGTGAATTTGGAGATGTCTTGAATGACACTATTTGAGACAGACTAGTGTGTGGATAAGAAGCTATGCTAACCAAAAAAGGTTGTAAACAGAAAGCAACTTAAACCTGACTTTGGAAGTTGCAAACTGAATGGAATTAGCAGCTAAGGAAGCCCAACAATTAAGTTTGAGCACTGGAATCCATAAAAAGCCAGCTGAGACCCGAACACAGGCAGAGGACCAAAATTGCCATTGATGTGGAAAAACTGGGCATGCAGCTGGTGCAAAGATGTAAAATGCAGGAATTTGGTAAAAAGGGACACATACAATACAATATGTTTTGGGGAAAGAAAGAACAAACAAGAACTATAAAAAGCAAAGCAAGAACCAAGAGTGGGATTATCCATGGGCCAACGGCAAAATCAGGAAAGGCGATTGGGTGGAGAATCTGCTGTGAAGTCAGAATTGTGGCGCTCTACTCTGCACATATAGTAAACGGCATTTGCATATCATTAGTGGGCCTGACACGGTATTCCCCGGGGCCTCCGCGATTCTCCGCCTCGTATGGGCTGAATTCCTGATGGCGAGTTTAACTTGTGGTTTTAAATATCAGGAAACAAGAGCTGTGGCTGATGAGGGAGAGAGAGGAGGTAGTACATGCAGAGGCTGTCGGACCTGCCGCTGGCAGTGCTGGCAGTGCGGGGTGGTGGGGGGTGGGTACCAGGCTCTGGGGCAGCCATGGTGGAACCAGATGATGGGCCGTGAGATCGGGGTGACCACCCATGGGACCGGGCTGCCCAGGCATGGACCGCCAATGCCATGGCCTGCAAGGTGGCTTTCTTGCTGTGCATTCCACTGACAGCCCACAGTGACGCCTAGTAGTGCAGTGTGGCACAAGCTTTATGGATAGCGCCAGCCACAGGTACACCTGACAGCAAAGGACAGGCACCAGAACCAGAGGCCTCAATGGTGCAGGACAAGGACGGGGCCAGGGGTCCGGTGAGCAGTGTGCCAGGAGGAATGGCTGGGAGTCGGTGTGGGGATGGGAGATGAGGGGGGGGGGGGCATGCGGGGGCAGGGGGCCGCCTTGTGGCTTGCTGGACCTGGTTGGGCAAGATGGTACGCACCTGCTAACATGTCTGACTGCCATCCGCTGCAGACAACAGACTTTGCAATTCAAGCAGCAATGGAGGCCTTCGTCCTCGTCGCCACAGCCCTGGGAGATGCATTGAGGCTGTATGAGCTGGAGCTGCTCAATGATGACCCTGAAACAGTGGAGCCTGCCCCAGAGGAACAGGAGACAGCCGGTGAGGATGGAGAGCATGGAGCACAGGGCCTCCCTCCCTCTACAAAGCGGCATAGCACACTTCAACTGTGCCACCTCCCTCTGTGCCACGTCAACCAGAGTCCGGGAAAAGTCACTGACACCCTCAACAACGGCCCGCTGTGACTGGGCCATGCTCAGGATAGCCTCTGTAATGTCCAGGTGGTCCTATCGCATGACTGGTGTGAGAGGGCAGCCCTGTCCTGAGCCTCGGCCACCGGCCGCATGGAGTGCCTTGGACACGTTTACCCAAAGCTGAAACCTTCGGCCCCAAGGCCTCCACCCTGGATGCCAATCACGCAGTGTTGGCCTGGGGGGGGCACGCGTGGTCGTCACCGTCACCTGCAGGCGGTTCGACTCCTCCAACTGCACCTGCGGGTGCTGGATGTTCGCTGGCACCCCCCTCATGTCATCCCTGACTCTGCAACTGCATCTCCTCTATCGATGGGATCGCCCTTTCCAAGCAGCCTAACACCTTTCTGGCTGTCTGGGCGGCAGCTAAACCCTGGGGTTGAGCCGTCCTCTAACCGTCCGCCCGCTCGGAGGTTCCTACCTCCAACTGCTACGCTGCAGCATGTGTGTCGTGCTCCAGGAGCCTCTTCACTAACATTCCCACCTGAAGGTGCTTATCCCTGTGCTAAACCTCTGGGATGGTGGAGGGTGTTAGAGACAGCTGTGACGGGAAATCAGTGTCACCCGTGGACTGATGCTCGGGGGGTGGGGGGGGGGGGTGGGGGGTGTGTGGGCGGACTGATGCTCGGGGGGGGGGGTCTCTGGCTGCGGGTGAAGGGATCCCATCCATTTCCGTGTCCTCCTCGCTGCTCTCCTCCTTGGGTTGAGGTTGTGGTTGGGGTCGGGGGCCGGGGACACCGGGGGCCCTCCTCATCGACTGGTGATCCTGCACGACGTTAGACAAGACGCATGATAGGACTGTGGGTTGGGGTGGAGGGTGGTAGTGGTGGGGCACTGTTGGCGGGTTTGTGGGGGTGGGGGTGGTAGTGGGGGAATGAAATTGAAAATCGCTTATTGTCACAAGTAGTCTTCAAATGAAGTTACTGTGAAAAGCCCCTAGTCACCACATTCCGGCACCTGCTTGGGGAGGCTGGTATGGGAATTGAACCGTGTTGCTGGCCTGCTTTAAAAGCCAGCCATTTATCCCTGTGCTAAACCAGCCCCTATTGTGTGTTGGGGGGGGGGGGTGAAGACGTGGTGGTGGGTGTGAGGGTGGTGATACATTGCCATGAGCGATTGCAACTCAGCAGGGTCTCACTTGCTCGGCTGATGCCGACCTCTGCCTCGGTGACCGCCCTCTCCCTGTGCCCACTGATCAGCTCCAGTGCCCGCTACTCAGCTGTGGTGAGGGGCCGCAGGTTCGGTGGTCCCTGTCCCATTTTGTCCCCCCCTCTCAGCGATTGTGCGCCACCTTCTCCTGGGGCAGGAGGGAGGGGAGACAGAAAATGCGCAGTGTCAGACAATCAGACACATGCCGCACAGGGGGTGGGTAGCTGGTAGCCTTCCTGGCCAGGGAGCCTGGCCATGTCTGCTGGTATGGGTGCTGGCAGGTGGTGCAGGATGGGGTTTCGGTCGCCCTCCCAGGCGGTGGTGTTACGGGTGTGGGGGTCGGGGGTTAGTGCCAACATTTCTGCCTACTCACTCTGGCCACCCTGAGGAGGTTGTCGAATTTTTTCCTGAACTGCGGTTTTGCCTATGGTGCTCAGGACCCTCCCACCTGCACACAGTCCCGGTGCATGGTGGCGGATGGCAACCGCCTTCCCACCACAAGGTATAGGGTGGCACGCCTCTCCTCCACTGCGTCAAGTAGGGTCCGTGAAATGGGGCGCCGCCCTCCTTGCTGCCATCCCATTGGCTGGGATGAGTGTGTGTGGGAGTGGAGTGCTGATATGCGGCTCCAGCTTATCAGCTTCTGTAGTGTCATTCCTGAACCTGGCGAATCAAACACCCTTTTTCAATCGGTCGTGGACAACATGGCGCCGATGGAGCACATTAACGGTCGGTGGGTTGATCTGGGATTGGGGCCAATTTTTCTATCGTAGAACACCACTGATTCAATCCCGGCATCAACACTTAGCTTCTGGTGCGGGGAATTCCGTCGCAAGAGTAGCAAATGGAAAACCGAAAAGGAAAACCGAAAAGGGAAAAGGATCCGGGGGAGAGGATGGGGATGGGGGAGGGGGTGAACCTTGCAGTGCAGACCGAGACCATCGTGTAGCCCATAGGACCTGGTTGGGCACAGGGGGTAAGCACTATGCTAACATGTCATGCACATTCCCCACTTGCAGACAATGGTTATCGGAATCCAACCAGCAATGGTGGCCTTCATCCTGTCTGCTGTAGCCCTGGGGGATGCACTGAGGCTGCACGAGCAGGATCTGCTCTGGAAGGACCCTTCAGCAGAGGAGCCTGTCCAAGAGGAACAGGAGGCAACTGGTGAGGATTGAGAGCCAGCTGCCAAACAGACCAAGGAGGAGGAGGTGGCAAGGAGGCACCGCATCAGGCCCCGTGTGTACCGGCAGCGCCTGTCATTCAAGGACCTGCCAGACCAGGCATGCCATCGAAGACTCCGGCTGGGCAGGGAGACAGTGACACATATCTGCCAGATCATGGCGCACTTGGCACCGTGTGAGTATGGTGGAGGACTGGGGACAAGGCAGTCACAGTGGCGGAGGTCAGCATCGGGCAAGCAAGTGAGAACCCGCTGAGTTGCGCCTCACCATGGCACATGTGTCACCACCCCCACCCCTCTCACTTCCCCAGAACACCCCGACACCCCCACGCATCCTACCACCACTACCATTCCCCCCCACAGCCGCTTTGACCACCACCCCCACTGCAACCTGCGATCCAATCATGTCTTGTGTCTTGCAGGATTACCTGGCGATGAGCTGGCTTCCTCTGGTGTCCCCTGCCCCCATCCCCAACCCTATAGCAGCGAGGAAGAGGAAACAGACAGCGATGCGAGCCCTCAAGCTGCAACCCGAGACACCCCGGAGCACCAGTCCGGGAACGACACTGACTTCCAGACACAGCTGTCTCCAACACCCTCCACCACCCCAGAGATACTCAACTCGGTTGGGAACTTTCTCGAATCGACTCTTGGGCACTATCCAGTGTACACCATGCACGTTCTGCGGTACATCAGGTGGAGGTAGGAACCCCTAAGGGGGCGCACAGTCGGATGACGGCCCAATCCCTGGGACTAGCTGTTGTCCAGGTTTCTGAAACGGACAGCCCCATCGCTTGTGGAGATGCAGTCGCAGAGCGAGGGACTACATGAGGGATTGTCAGCAACCATCCTGAGCCTGCAGGTGAAGTTGGAAGCGTCCAACCACCTGCAGGAACAGGACGTGGAGCTGACCATCCATACCACCCAGGCCAACATCGCAGGGATGAGATCCCTGGTGGAGGTCTTGGGGGGCAAAGGTATTGGCCATGGGTCAAGATGTCCAAGGCCTGGGGCACTCTGTGCGGGTGGTGGCAAAGGGCCAGGTCGGGGCTGCCCTGTCACAGGCATCTATGTACCAGGGCCACCTGGACATTGCAGCGGTGGCATAAGGATGGTGTTCATGGGAGGGGCAGTTAACCGGGGGTGGGGCGTGAGGGTGGGATGGGATGTCCATGTCGCTGGCCAAGCTCCCTAGTCAGTGAACCTAGAGACGATTAGAGCATCTCACGCACGTCAGCCCAGATGCACACATTGTGCAGCTTCCTGTGACTACCCGAGCCCCATGCCCTGCCATTCACACCCTCGCCCGTGTCCTCATCAGCCGAGACCTGGCATTCATCCTCCTCCTCCAGAATGTAGTCCCTCTACCGCATGATGTTGTGCAGAACGCAGCAGGCCACCATAATGTGAGAGACCCTCCTGGTGCTGTACTTGAGGGTCCCTCCAAAGCATTCCTGACACCTGAAGCACATCTTCAGGAGGCCGAAGCACCACTCGACCACGCCCATGGGGGCTGCATGGGCATCGTTGCAGCGGGTCTCCGCGTTGGCCTGTGGCCTTCGGAAAGGTGTCATCAGCCACGATAACCCCAGCCGGCCAGGAACCATCCTCTCAGCCAGAGGTGTGCCTGGAAGAGGTCAGGAACCATCCTCTCAGCCAGAGGTGTGCCTGGAAAAGGTCAGGAACCATCGAGTGTGCCAGGATGAAGACTGCCCGAGTTTCGGGCACAGAGGTACATGATGTACATTTCATGGTCACACACACCAGCTGCATGTTTATCGAGTGGAACCCCTAATAGTTTGTGAAGACCGACACGTCATAGGCCGGTATCCATAGGACCACATCCACCCCGTCGATCACTCCCAGACCCGGGCCATATAGGGCCTCCATGATGGCGTGGATGCACCTGTGCACCGAGGTCTGTGAGATCGAAGGCAGGTCCCCACTCGGCGCCTGGAAGGACTCCATGGTGCAAAGTTTCAGGACAACCGTCACCTTGACAGCCACCAGGAGCTGTACCTCGAGGCCACGGACATGGAAGCTGCCTTGGACACATGGAAGATTGCTCTCTTCCTCTCCACAGCCAGGACCATGCTCTCCACATCTTCAACTCACTCACCTTCGCTGAGGGGGAGGACAAATCGAAGTTCAAAACAGTCCTTTTAAAGTTCGACAGCCACTGCGAGGTCGAGGTAAACGAGAGCTTCGAGCGCTATATCTTTCAGCAGTACCTACAGGGTAAGGACGAACCTTTCCAGTCCTTTATTACCCACCTCCGTGTCCTTAGCGCAGTCCTGCAACTACGGGTCCACCTCTGACTCCATGCTCCGTGACCAGATTGTTTTTGGTGTTCAATCTGAGCCCCTGCGACAGCAGCTACTGAAAGTGAAGCAGCTCACTCTCTCCACGGCCATTGAGACCTGCGTGCTCCATGAACACGTTTCCATGCGTTACTCCCGCATCCAGGCCGCTGAAACGGCGCGGCAAGCTCCCTACGAGGCAGAACGGGTCCAAATTACAAAGTCTCTCCAGGGCCTGGGTCTGGACGATGGCGGCCATTTCACGCGTTTTTCACGGGCTCCCACGCTGGCACGCAACGAACGTGGTGACGTCGAGGACCGTTCTGCGCAGGGCATCCACCAGGGCAGCGGGAGGACACCATCGCTGGTTGTAATCCAATATCCATTGTCTGCAGGGGGTAAAAGGCCAACATGTTAGCGTTGTGCACACCCCCCTGCACAACTAGGTTCAATGGGCAACATGGTGCCCCCGGTTGGCACTGTGGGACCTGGCCCCACATGTTCCCCCCCTCCTCTCTGCACTCCAGGCCCCGTCGGTGCCCGGCACAGTGGGGGCCTCTGGCCCTGTGCCAGCTCCTGCTGCCAGGGTTGCCATCGGCTGTCAGTGTCCTTGCCAGCGGTACGCTGTGATTCCTGCCATGCGACCTGGTTCCCGGTTGGTGGCTATCTTCTGGGGCGACTGGGCCTGGATGGGCCTGGCTACTGCTCGGGTGTCCCAGGTGGCATGGTGCCGCCCTGTTCTGCCTGCTGCCCACAAGATGTGCCTGGGACCCAAAGGTGTGCAGGGTAGGTAAATTGGCCATGCTAAATTACCCCTTAATTGGAAACCAAAATGAATTGGGTACTTTAAATTTAAAGAAAGACTGTGGGCTGGGGGGGGGGGGGGGGGGGGGGGGGGTTGGGGTGGTGATGGTGAGAGTGGTGTAGGGTGAGGGTGGTGTGGGGGTGGGCATGGTGTGGGGGTGAGGGTGGTATGAGGGTGAGCATGGTGTGGAGGTCAGGTTGAGGATGAGGGTGGTGTTGGGGTGAGGGTGGTGGAAGTGGTGTTGGGGGGGGGTTGACACATCTGTCACGGGGAACCGCAATTCAGCGGGGTCCCAGTTCCTCGCCTGCAGCCGACCTGCACCCCGCTGGTCTCCCTTTCTTCTGCACCGCCGGCCACAGCCTACTCACCCTAGCCACCCTGAAGAGGTCGTACAGCTTTTTCCTGCACGGCAGGCTGGTCCGGACACTGTTGTTTGTGCCGCTGACCGCCTCTGCCACCTGCGCCCAGGCATTGTGAATGGAGGCGGCTGGCAGCTTCCTTCCCAGGCCGGGGCACAGGGTGGCCCACCTCTCCACCACCACGTCCAGGAGGGTATCGAGCTCGGCTTTGGTGAAGTATGGTGCCACCCTCCTTGCTGCCATCTTGGTGGATGGGATGGTGTGTGTGGGGGGTGCAGTGTGTATCTGCGACTGCAGCTTGTCAGCCTCCTGAGTGTCAATCACGAATCTGGCACCGTTTCTCATTGGGATTGATTGAGTTCCGCATGGCGCCGGTTCTAGCCCTTCAATAGTCGCTGAATGGATCCAGGTGCGGTGCCAGTTTTGCTGTCATGGATCTCCACCAATCCTGCCCCAGTGTCAACATGGAGAATCCAGCCACTGAAGTCTGAGCTCATTTTTACCCTAAGTTAAAAATACAACTTGCAATGTGTCGCATCGCCCTATTGGGTGGGAGGAGATTTCTCTCATTTAATGCCAAATGAAGATGAAAGACCTGGGGGACGATTCTCCGCACTCACGACGGTGCGGAGAATAGCGGGGGTCGTAAATTTTACGGCCACGCTGGTCTGACGCCCTCCCGCTATTCTCCCCCCCCCCCAGGCCCGCCTCCCGACACGAATCGCTGCCCGCCGTTTTTTACGGCGAGCAGCGATTCTCAGCTGGCCGATGGGCCGAAGTCCAAGCCCTTTACGACCATTTTTAGGAACGTCAAACACACCTGGTCTGACCGTTCATAAAAACGGCCGTAAAGTTGCGATCTTGGGAACCATGGCACCGATTGGCACGGCAGTACCATGGCCGTGCCAAGGGTGCCATGGGCCCGCGATCGGTGGGCACCGATCGCGGGCAGCGGGTACTTACCCCACGCACTCTTTATCCTTCCGCCGCCCCGCTGTATCCATTTGCGGGGCGGCTGAGGGGCATCCCGGCCCGCGCATGCGCGGGTTTCGCGCAAATGCACGATGACGTCATCCGCGCATGCGCGGGTTAGAGTCTTCCAATCCGCGCATGCGCGGCTGACGTCATGTGACGCGTCAGCCGTCGCAAACTCTGGCAAGCGGGCTTAACTAAATTCGTTAAGCCCGCGATGCCGGAGTTCACGGCCGCGGCATGCTAGCCCCGACCTGGGACCAGAATCGGTTCCCGGTCGGGGGGGGGGGGGGGGGGGGGCGGAGGCTGGCGTCAAACCCGCCCGTTTTTGACGCCAGCCCCACGATTTCTCCCGGTTTCGGAGAATCACGCCCCTGTACTTTTCACTCTGAGAACGTCGTCAAGCACTGAACATAATTGTGCTCAATGGGAAAAGGAAATCTTGAATGTAATATTTGGAGTCAAACAATCCCATCACTACTTGTATGGGAGATATTTTACCTTGTTTTTTTTTTAACTTAGAGTACCCAATTATTTTTTTCCAATTAAGGGGCAATTTAGCGTAGCCAATCCACCTACCCTGCACACCTTTGGGTTGACATAGTTGGCACGCAGACATGGGGAGAATATGCAAACTACACACGGACAGTGACCCAGGGCCGGGATTCAAACCCGGGTCCTCAGCTCCGTAGTCCCAGTGCTAACCACTGCCCCACATGCCACCCAACATTTTACCTTGTTAACAGACCACAGGTCTTTGACAACGATTGTTAGTCCAGACAAAGAAATATCATCTCTAGCAAGATGGTCCCTCATCTTCGTAGAATCTCTACAGTACAGAAGGAGGCCATTCGGCCCATTGAGTCTGGACCGACCCTTGGAAAGAGAACCCTGCCGAGGCCCATACCCCGACCCTATCCCTGCAACTCAATCTAACCTTTTGGACCCTGAGGGGCAATTTAACATGGCCAATCCACCTAACCTATACATCTTTGAACTGTTGGAGGAAACCAGAGCACCCGGAATAACCCACGCAGACACATGGAGAAATTGCAAACTCCACACAGTCACCCAAGGCTGGAATTGAACCCGGGTCCCTGGCTTTGTGAGGCAACAGTGCTAACCACTATGTCATCGTGTCACCCCCCATCTTGTCAGCAAATAATTGCCAGATCAAATACAGAAGATTTGAGCAATACATGAATGCCAATGCTCTGTCATGTTTACCAATTCGGGACAAAACCCAATCACAGGGGAACTATGTAAACTGTGTGTATTTTTCCCAGGTGGATATTACACTACACTGCATTTTGAGTGCAAATATACACAAGGTCACACGGTGCTGGGGAAAGTCATGGACATGATCTTGAAAGCTAGACCACTGGATAAACAGAATCCGGAATTCAAGCCGTACTTAACAAGGGAACTTGAATTAACGGTACTGTTATAACCTGCCTGCTTACCATTGGCTGGAGACTAATGACAATCCCACAATCCTGTGGGAATATGAGCTTCCCCAATGAGGAGGGCGGAGAAATCATTAGCAGACTCCCTGCATAAATAGAGCTGGTCAGTTTGGAACCAGGGAGAGAGGAGTTGGCAGCAAGAGAAGTTGTTGCTGCTGTTGTGTGTATATATGTTAATTTGTAAATAAATGTTATTTCGTTGTATCCTGAAAACTCGTGATGGATTCTTTGTGGCCCTCACAAAACTGGCGACGAGGGTTAAAGTGAATAGCTGTCTACACTGCTGAAGCCACCTCCCTGGATTTTTGTTGGATACAGGTTGGAAGTTGTTTTCTATTACACCATGCCTCTGTATGGACGTTTGGATGTTTTTGATGCTGCGCTGGAAAGCTGGAACCAGCACGCACAAAGGATGCGTTACTATTTCCGGGCAAACAACATCACCGAAAATGAGCGCCAGGTGGTCATATTGCTCACCGCCTGCGGCCCGCATACGTTTGGGGTGATTAGGAGCCTTACGTACTCAGCTGCAACGGACACCAAAACGTTTGATGAACTTGTGAACTTAGTGGGGCAACATTTTAACCTAACCCCATCCACGATAGTCCAACGTTACCGGTTTAATACCGCTGAGAGGACCCCAGGAGAATCCCTTGCCGACTTTCTATCCAGGCTACGCAGGATTGTGGAGTACTGTGACTATGGTGAGACCTTGTCAGAAATGTTACGCGACCGTTTGGTTTGCGGTATTAACAATGCGGCCACCCAGAGAAAGTTGTTAGTCCAGCCAACATTGACTTTTCAACCGGCCATTCAAATAGTATTGTCCCGAGAGAGCGCAGAACGAGGAGTGCATGAGCTACAGGGAATGGAGGTGCATGCCTTGGGGCGCAACCCCTTCCGTCCGAAAGCATCCCCCCGCACCCCTGCGGTACCTTGGGTGAGGCGACGTCCGGATCGACGCCAGTGGCTGTCAGACATTCCTCCCAGAAGGGAGCCTTCTCCAGAACCAATGGATGAGGAGCCATGTCCGTGTCAGACTTGTAGGCGCCGACCCCGTCGCGGACGCCGGTCCTGGGGGCACCAGAGGCTCCGTTGTTCCGACCGAAACTGGGGCCAGCCCAGGGGCCGTACCTTTCATTTGGATGAACCTGCGGCGACTACTCCCAAGGATGTGGAGACGGAGGATGACTGCCTGCAGCTGCATTGTGCGGCAGCTCCCCGTGTGGCCCCCATTAAAGTGACAGTACGGGTCAATGGTCACCCGCTTGAGATGGAGTTGGACACTGGCGCAGCGGTCTCCGTGATCACCCAGAGGACATTCGACCGCATCAGGCAGGGTATGCAGACCCTTACATTAACCGACACACAGGCCAGGTTGGCCACCTACATGGGGGAACCATTGGACATTGCAGGAACTACGATGACCCCTGTTGTTTATGGGCGCTAGGAGGGGCGTTTCCCACTTATCGTGGTGCGCGGCCATGGGCCCAGCCTATTGGGCTGGGACTGGTGGCGCCATTTGCGGCTGCAGTGGCAGCACATCCTCCAAACAGTTTCTGGAGGGTTGACTGAGGCGCTAGGACGATACCCAGATGTATTCCAGCCCGGTTTGGGGAAAATAAAAGGGGCTGTAGCCCATATCCAAGTCGAACCAGGAGCCACGCTGCGCTATTTCCGGGCGCGCCCGGTGCCTTATGCCTTGCTCAAGAAGGTAGAAGGGGAGCTCACTCGTTTGGAGACTTTGGGTGTTACCAGGCCCGTCCGTTCCGCTGACTGGGCAGCACCAATTGTACCTGTAATGAAGCCAGATGCCACAGCTTGCTTGTGCGGCGACTATAAACTTAGTGAATACGGCTTCCCAACTCGACCGATACCCAATGCCACGCATAGAGGATCTCTACGTGAAGCTTGCAGGCGGACTCTCGTTCACAAAATTAGATATGAGTCACGCCTACCTACAGTTGGAGCTGGACGCTGCCTCCCGGCCATATGTAATGATTAATACCCACCGGGGCCTGTATGAATATACACGTTTGCCTTTTGGAGTATCCTCTGCCTGCGCTATTTTTCAACGAGTTATGGAGGGCATTTTGAGAGGTTTACCGGGTGTTGCTGTTTACTTAGATGACGTTTTGATCACATGGGCGTCGGAGCAGGAACATTTAGAAAATTTGGAGGCTGTCCTCAGTTGCTTTTCAGAGGCTGGAGTCCATTTACATAGCACAAAGTGCGTCTTTCAGGCGAAGGAAGTAGTCTACCTGGGTTATCGGGTGGACCGCAAAGGTTTGCACCCCGTCGCAGAGAAGGTGCGCGCGATTCAACAGGCCCCTGCCCCGACTGACACTTCGCATCTTCGTTCATTTCTCGGCCTCGTAAACTATTACGGGAAGTTCCTCCCCAATCTGGCAACTTCGCTGGCCCCGTTGCACCTTCTGCTAAAGAAGAATCACACCTGGGTTTGGGGTCAGCCGCAAGAAACCGCTTTCCGGCGGGTTAAACAACAATTGTCGTCGTCTGGGTTACTAACCCGCTATGATCTTGGAAAGCCTTTGCTCGTCACATGTGATGCATCCCCATATGGTATTGGGGCCGTCCTGTCCCACAAGATGGAGAAAGGGGCCGAGAGGCCGATGGCTTTCGCCTCCTGCACATTGACTGCAGCAGAAAAAAAGTACGCGCAGATCGAGAAGGAGGGCCTGGCAGTGGTCTTTGCGGTGAAACGTTTCGACCAGTACGTGCATGGCCGCCACTTCACTATCCTGACTGATCATAAGCCTCTGCTGGGACTTTTCAGAGAGGATAAGCCAATACCGCCCATTGCTTCTGCACGGATCCAGCGCTGGGCTTTGTTGCTCACTGCATACGAGTATTCTCTGGAGCACAGACCAGGAACCCAGATGGGGAATGCCGACGCATTGAGCCGATTGCCTTTATCGACCGGCCCCATGTCGACCCCCATGACCGGTGAGGTGGTTGCAACCCTAAATTTTATGGACACCTTGCCTGTCACGGCATCACAGATCCGTGAGTGGACCCAGACGGAGCCAGTCCTGTCAAAGGTTCGGCACATAGTCCTGTATGGTGGCAGCATAGACAGCTCCCAGGCAAGTTGCGGGCATTTTCCTCCAAGCTGTCCGAATTCAGCGTGGAAGACGGCATCCTTTTGTGGGGGACGCTTGTGATTGTCCCAAAAAAGGACAGGAGCTGATACTGAGAGACTTGCACAATGGGCATCCGGGTGTGACCAAAATGAAAATATTGGCCCGGAGTAATGTCTGGTGGCCAGGCCTCGACACCGACATTGAGAAGGTGGCCCAAAACTGCTCCATTTGCCAGGAGTATCAGAAGCTTCCGCCGGCCGCGCCCCTACATCACTGGAAATGGACAAGGCGGCCTTAGGCGCGCTTGCATGCGGATTTCGCCGGCCCTTTTCAAGGATCCATGTTCCTGCTATTAATCGACGCCCAGTCTAAATGGCTAGAGGTGCATACGATGGGAGGCACAACGTCCTGCGCAACAATCGAGAAGATGCGTTTGTCTTTCAGTACGTATGGCCTCCCTCGGGTACTGGTCACGGACAATAGCACTCCGTTCACAAGTGAGGAGTTTGAAAGGTTCATGAAGATGAATGGCATACGCCATATCCTCACTGCCCCTTACCACCCGGTTGGCGGAGCGCGCAGTGCAGACATTCAAACAAGGCCTCAAGAAGCAGCCTTCCGGGTCGATGGACACGAGACTGGCTCGGGTTTTTGTTTTCATATAGGACCACCCCCATGCGGTGACTGGGGTAGCTCCCACAGAACTCCTAATGGGCCGGAGACTTCGCACCCGCCTTAGCATGGTTTTCCCGGACATTGGCACAAAAGTACGCCGCACACAAGAACGGCAGGGACATAGTTTTTCTCGGCATCGGCCGATTCGGCAGTTTACGCTCGGTGACCCAGTGTTCGTTCGGAATTTTGCTGGTGATGCCCAGTGGGTCCCTGGCATAATCTTTAGCCAAACGGGCCCTATCTCCTACCTGGTGCAAGCCCAGGGGCATCTCCAGCGCAAACATGTAGACCACGTTCGGTCCAGAAGACTATCCCTGCCAAAGACTGCCTGCCCCAGGAGTTCATTCCTACAGCCACAGAGACCAGGCACAGTGGAGAGTATTCCTCACAATCTTCCTCTGGTGCCGCACTCAAAGCCTGCGCAGGTCGTGACAGAACTGCGTGGAGATAGAGACGCTGAGATGACGGAGGCAGCAGACTCTGACACCTCAGAGGGGGAATCCTCGGGCCCACGGGCCAGGGATGTACAACCGTTACGCCGTTCATCACGGAAGCTCCGGTCTCCATCTTGTCAAACGCCGCCCGATCCAGCGCCTCGTGCAAATGGTGTCCGGCCTGCGGCGAAACGAGTCCGACGCCCTCCTTTGCCAGGGTCTTCGGTGGGTTCCTTGGACTTTGGGGGGAGGGATGTTATAACCTGCCTGCTTACCATTGGCTGGGGACTAATGGCAATCCCACAATCCTGTGGGAGTATGAGCTTCCCCAATGAGGGGGGGGCGGAGAAATCATTAGCAGCCTCCCTGCATAAATAGAGCTGGCCAGTTTGGAACCAGGGAGAGAGGAGTTGGCAGCAAGAGAAGTTATTGCTGCTGTTGTATATGTATGTTAATTTGTAAATAAATGTTATTTCGTTGTATCCTGTAAACTCGTGCTGGATTCTTCGTGGCCCTCACAAAAGGTACAAAATGGGGTATTGTCTATGGAGAATCAAAAATTATTTGATCTTGCCGCCTGACACTTCTTTCACAGTAGAGCAACAACAACAAAACCAAGTTACTTGCTGTGAACAGACACCAAAACTAAGCTGCGGGATTCTCCGTCGGTGGGATCGTCCACCGTGCCAGCAGAGCACCGACACCCACTGAATGTTCTTGTCGGATGGTCTGATTTCTATTACAAGAACAATTGTAGCTAAAGCTATAAATTATTTATTAACATTAACTCTGGGTCAACTGTATACAAAACAAGCATACAAATAGTCCAGATCTACAAATTGAATCGATCAGGTTTTCTTCTGACTCTGGTTGATCTTCTCAAAGTTTGACCTTGCTGCTCAGAACTTGTAGATTCAATGTTCTCCATGGCATACTCATGCTCGGGAACTGCTGAGCTATCTGACACTGCAGCTGACGTTGATTCTGACATAGATTCATCATTCACCGTGTTGTTGTGAAAGTCTTCTCTGGTTTTCAAGAGCACGCAACAATTCCTTCTGAACGCCAACCCTTCCTCTGTCTGTGCATTGTAGGAACAAGGTTTTTTTCTGAACTAATTGCCTGAATCTTCTATTTTCACAATGTCATCACTACTCAGAGGTGGTAAAGTTCTCGACACTCTATCATATAATTGCTTTTGTTTTGCTTTAATGTTTTGCATTTCCTGCAATACCATTGCATTCTCCTTCTTTGCCAAGTATGGAAAATTGGTACACAACCTTCTATTCATGAGTAACTCTGCTGGTGATCTACCATATGACAATGGTGACGCTCTGTAACTCAATAGTGCGAGATATGGATCAGATTGGCAGTCTATTGACCTCTTCAACAATTGCTCAAGTATATGTGCACCTTTTTTGGTTTTTCCATTGGCTTGAAGGTACAACAGACATAATTGAAATCATAACTGCAAAGTGTTGCCACTCTTTACAGCTAAAACAAGGACCGTTGTCACTCACGACGACTTGCGGAATTCTGAGTTGAGCAACAATTGACTTGGTATGCAGTATTACACTGTTATGGTTGATAGTGGAGCATGTTGGGATAGTTTGAAAAATAGTCTCTGAACATTAAATAATCTTTCCCCCATAGGTGAAAGAGATCCAGAGCTACTTTCTGCCATAGTGTCGTGGGTAAATCAGATATTTGCATAGGTTCTCTTGTTTGCTTGCAACAATGCATCTGGTATGTGTCATAATAACTGACCAGTCTGTCAATATCCTGGTTTATACCTGGCCAGAGTTTGATCCTTCCAGGTCTCTTGGATCTCACGTAGTTTTGTATCTGATACTGATAGTAGTGTGGAAATAAGATTGACATACAGATCTACGTCTTCAGCAATTTCACTACTAATATTTTGCATCGGCGCTCTCGATAATGCATCCGCTAAGAACAAATATTTGCCTGGCGTGTAGATGAGATTGAAGTCATAGTGTTGTAACTTCATCATCAACCCCTGAATGCGCAGAGACATCTGGTTGAGATGGACGATGATCTGTTTCAACCTTGAAAGTTGGAAGCCCAATGACATAGTCGTGGAATTTCTCCGATCCTACAACTAAACCCAGAGGTGCAGGTACTCTTCTTGATGCCTGTATCACAGGTTTTGTATCCTTTTTGAGTTGTATCTTGTAAGTAAATGGTATTGCACCAAAACCTGTGAACATATTGCTGAATTTGCTGATAATGTTCTCAGAATCATTGGAGTATTGACCCACTCCGTTGTGGGTACTATATTCCATCTGCACTAGACGTAATTCTTCACAGAATTAAACACCTAATATATCCAAGCCCTCAGATATAAAACAGAATGGGACAGAATAAACTGTTACAAGCTCATTTAATGTTTGAACCATTATAATCTTTCAGGGATATTTTGTGATTTCTTCTAATCGGCTGAATTTTAGATTTTTAATATCAATCATGCTGATTAAATTGGCTTTGGCACCAGTGTTTAACTTCAATTGGACCACTGTACCATTCACTTCAAGAGGCAGCTGCCATTTGTCCTCATCAACTGCATTTATTTTAAAGGGAGTATCAGTTTGCATAATTTTTATGTGCTGGAGATTTTTTTGATATTTCCAAAATATTATTCATCTCTGTTATTACTCCAACAAACAATGAATTTTCATCACTGGAGACTGTGCTGACTGATCTGGGGTTGAACAAAATTTGCCTAAAGCCGAACATTGCCTTAATTTGCGCCTTTGACCACATCGTTTACACAGAAATACATTGTCCTGACCGTCAACCTTTTTTTTCAGTGTGCGAGGAGCTGCAGGAACATTCCCGCCTTTTTAAAAAAAGTTTCCTGCCTTTTTGAAAAAAGGGCGGCAACCGCAGTGTTTTCCTCCGTTACTGAGAAACATTTCAGAATGCTGTGCTTCAAGTGCGGGAGCCTGACAAATCTTAACTGTTTGTTCCAAAGACAGCTCCGATTCCCTCAGCAACCGTTCCCTCAGCAACTGTTCCCTCAGCTTATTCCCATTCTCACCAAACACAATCTGGTCCTGGATCATGGAAGATTCCACTGCAGAAAAATTACAGATTTGGCTTTTAACTTGAAATCAGTGATGAACTGATCTATGGACACTCCTGTCTGCTAAAAACATATTCTCAACACATAGCATTCATAAATTTAATTTTTTATGGGAATGCAACGCGCATCAAATCTTCGAATCACTTCGTTAAAATGTTTACTATCTTCATTTTTTTTGCAAATTTAAAAGTATTAATCACAACAATTTCTTCAGACCCTGCCACTGTTAGGAGCATCACTACCTTACCCAAATATGATTGATCTTCTATATTTACAGCAGTAATAAACAGATTAAATTGTCGTTTAAACATACGCCAGTTGCTGTCCACATTACCACGAAGTCTGAGACTCTGGTGGCTTCAACGACTCCATGTGGTTCATTCCTGCAGTCTGAAAAATGTTCAAATCTTTGTGGATCTCGTAGCAGGCTGATAGTTTTTTTCTCAGTGTTTAGTACCATCCAATCCTGGTACCATGTAATGTTCTTGTCAGATGACCTGACTTGTATTACAAGAACACTCGTAGCTAAAGCTATAAACAATTTATTAACATTAACTGTGGGTAAACTATATACAAAACAACAGATGAATAACAGTATGATCAAGCACACACAACCTCTCTCTTCAGCTTCCTCCAGTCAGTCTGAGGGATTACCTGACTCTAACATTCACTAATATACTAGTGAGATTTCTAGTGGTCAGTCAGTGAATTACAACACAGCCATGACATCACTTCACCAACATATTTCCCAACAGTGTGGGGGGGGGGGGTCCACAATGGGAAACCCTTTGGTGGGCCGTGGGGATGGAGAATCTCACTGCCGGCGAGGGTGTACCCCATTGGAAAACAGGGCTGATGGGATGGAGAATCCTGCCCAAGAAGTTTGGATCAAGGCTAAAAGACTCTTGTACTGCTGTATATGTACATATATATTGGATTATAATAATAGCTAGTTCAATAACCAACTGTTCACTATGAGTACAAGTTTAAGTTAATATTTGTTGTCACATTACAGGAATAAATGGGGAGGGATGTTATGTATTGTAACTAATGCTGCTCTGCAAAGTGTCACATGAATATGCGGTGACATTATCGGAGGCACTTGGGAGATTTTCCCTCACTTCCATCTTATACCGTGAGCAACGACTCAGTAAATAAAGTCTGGCAATGGTGAAGTAACCATGGGTGCGGCAACCTGGTTATCCTCCGTCTCTACTTTAAACTAAATCAAAATCCCTTTAAAATAACAGCCTGAGTGAAGGTTTTGTGGATTCTGACATTGCATATCATTGGGGTCACCAAATGGTTAGAGCACAGCAAGAGGTCATTCAGTCTGTCATCTCCTGTGCTAGCTCTCAGCAAGAGCAATTCTCCCAGTGCCACTCTCCTGCCTTCTCCCCGTGACGCTGAACCTTCTTCCTGTTCAGGTAATGATCCAATTCCCTTTCCAAGTCCTCGATTGAACATGCCTCCCCCACACTGTCAGGCAGTACGTTCCCGATCCTAACCACTCTCTGGGTGATAATGTTCCTCCTTGTGTCCCCATTGCATCTTCCAAGAATCACCTCAAGCCTGCATCCCCTCTTGTTCCCGGTCCTTCCTGCAATAGGAACAGTTTCTCTGTCTATCCCCTCTGTTCAGACCCACCCTCGTGATTGTAAACACCCTGATCAGACCTCCCTCTCCACCTTTCCATCTCGAGGACAACAGTTCCAGATTCTCCAAGCTGCATTTGCTTAATTTTCCAACCGATTATGAAAAAGTTTCCACCGACTTGGAGTGTTAAAAATTAGCGATTGCTTGGCTTGCACTGGAACAGGTCTGGGCATTCGGCCAACCTGCAGAATGTTCCAGAAGAATTGGAAGAGTGCTGGGAGGGTAACATTCTCTCCGTGGGTCTAACTGTTGTGGGTACTGTGCTGAGTTTAGCTATGGCTGTGGGTCAGTAATCCCTGGGGAGTAAGCCACCCTCCAGACATGTTGAACAATAAGACAACACAGCAGGCAAGACAATCGGTGGATCTTCATGGGGCCTCCCATTGTTGCAGAGAAGAGAGCTGAGTTAAGATGCTTTTTGGTGGAGAGGGTTGGCAGGAGGGAAGGAAGGAGAAGGTGCAGAAAGGACTGGCATTTATAAAGCAGCTTCAGCAATCTCAAGACATCTGAAAGCAATTAATAGGCATTGATGTGATTTATTGGAGTTTCCGGTTTGAAGGGAAGTCTGTCCACCATCTACAAGGCACAAGTCAGGAGTGTAATGGAATAATCTCCACTTACCTGGATGAGTGCAGCTCCAACAACGCTCAAGAAGCTCAACACCATCCAGGACAAAGCAGCCCTGCTCGATTGGTACCCCATTCACAAACAATCACTCCCTCCACCACGAACGTCCAGTCTCAGCCGCGTGTACCATCTACAAGATGCACTGCAGGAACTCAACAATGTTCCAAAGACAGCACCTTCCAAACCCAAGACCTTTATCACTTAGGGCATCATATACCTGGAAACTCCACCACCTCGAAGTTCCCCTCCAAGTCACTCACCATCCTGACTTGCAAATATATCAGCCGTTTCCCGTACCAGCCTCCCCGAACAGGCGCCAGAATGTGGCGACTAGGGGCTTTTTACAGTAACTTCAATGAAGCCTACTCGTGACAATAAGCAATTGTTATTATTATTCTTCAGTGTCGCTGGGTCAAAATCCTGGAACTCCCTCTCTAATAACACAGTAGGTGTAACGACATTACAAGGACTGCAGCAGTTCAAAAATGCACCTCATCATCACATTGCCAAGGGGCAATTAGGGACGGGCAATAATTGCTGGAGTAACCAATGACGCCCACATCACTTAAATGGATCCATACTCCCAGTTAGAATGTAGAAAACAGAGCAGCAGATTTGTGAAGAACAATCTCACACACAGCAGGCAAGTAAAGGTGCCGGAGCAAAAAATATTCAGCCTGGAGAAATCCTCACTGCTCTTCATCCAAATAATGCCTATTCGAATTTTATATCCAGCTTAGACTGGTCCCTGTCAGCTGAGAGACAGAACATCTGACAGTGCAGCACTCCATCAGCACTGACCCTCTGTCAGTGCAGCACTCCCTCAGTGCTGACCCTCTGACAGTGTGGCGCTCCCTCAGTACTGACCCACTGACAGTGCAGCACTCCCTCAGAACTGACCCTCTGACAGTGCAGCACTCCCTCAGTACTGACCCTCTGACAGTGCAGGACTCCCTCAGTACTGACCCTCTGACAGTGCAGCACTCCCTCAGTACTGACCCTCTGACAGTGCAGCACTCCCTCAGTACTGACCCTCTGTCAGTGCAGCACTCCCTTTGTACTGACCCTCTGACCGTGCAGCACTCCCTCAGTACTATCCCTCTGACAGTGCAGCACTCCCTCAGTACTGACCCACTGACAGAGCAGTGCTCCCTCAGTACTGACGCTCTGACAGGGCAGTGTTCCCTCAGTACTGACCCTCTGACAGTGCAGCACTCCCTCAATACTGACCCTCTGACAGTGCAGGACTCCCTCAGTACTGACCCTCTGACAGTGCAGCACTCCCTCAGTACTGGCCCTCTGACAGTGCAGCACTCCCTCAGTACTGACCCTCTGTCCGTGCAGCACTCCCTTAGTACTGACCCTCTGACCGTGCAGCACTCCCTCAGTCTGACCCTCTGACAGTGCAGCACTCCCGTAGTACTGACCCTCTGACAGTGCAAAACACTCCCTCAGCACTGACCCTCTGACAGTGCAGCTCTCCCTCAGTACTGAGCCTCTGTCAGTGCAGCACTCCCTCAGTACTGACCACCTGACAGTGCAGAGCTCCCTCAGTACTGACCCTCTGACAGTGCAGAGCTCCCTCAGTACTGACCCTCTGACAGTACAGCACTCCCTCAGCACTGACCCTCAGACGGTGCAGCACTCCCTCAGCACTGACCCTCTGACAGTGCAGCACTTCCTCAGTACCGGCCCACTGACAGTGCAGCACTCCCTCAGCACTGACCCTCTAACAGTGCAGCACTCCCTCAGCACTGACCCTCTGACAGTATGGCACTCCCTCAGCTCTGACCCTCTGACAGTGCAGCACTCCCTCAGCACTGACCCTCTGACAGTGCAGCACTCCCTCAGTACTGACCCTCTGACAGTGAAGCACTCCGTCAGTACTGACCCTCTGACAGTGCAGCTTTCCCTCAGTACTGACCCTCTGATAGTACAGCACTCCCTCAGTACTGACCCTCTCACAGTGCAGCGCTCCCTCAGTACTGACCCTCTGAAAGTACGGCACTCTCTCAGCACTGACCCTCTGACAGTGCGGCACTCCCTCAGTACTGACCCTCTGACAGTGCAGCACTCCCTCAGTACTGACCCTCTGACAGTGCATCACTCCCTCAGTACTGACCCTCTGACAGTGGAGCATTCCCTCAGTACTGACCCTCTCACAGTGCATCACTCCCTCAGTACTGCCCCTCTGACAGTGCAGTCTTCCCTCAGTGCTGACCCTCTGACAGTGCAGCGCTCCCACAGCACTGACCCTCTGACAGTGCAGCGCTCCCACAGTACTGACCCTCTGACAATGCAGCATTCCTTCAGTACTGACCCTCAGACAATTCAGAACTCCCTCAGTACTGGCCTTTCAACAGTGCAACACTCCCTCATTACTGATCCTCTGACAATGCAGCCTTCCCTCAGTACTGACCCTCTAACAGTGCAGCGCTCCTCAGTACTGACCCTCTGACAGTGCAGCCCTCCCTCAGTACTGATCCTCTGACAGTGCAGCGCTCCTTCAGTACTGACCCTCTGACAGTGCAGCACTCCCTCAGTACTGACCCTCTGACAGTGCAGCACTCCCTCAGTACTGACCCTCTGACAGTGCAGCACTCCCTCAGTACTGACCCTCTGACAGTGCAAGACTCCCTCAGTACTGACCCTCTGACAGTGCAGCACTCCCTCAATACTGACCCTCTGACAGTGCAGCACTCCCTCAGTACTGACCCTCTGTCAGTGCAGCACTCCCTTAGTACTGACCCTCTGACCGTGCAGCACTCCCTCAGTCTGACCCTCTGACAGTGCAGCACTCCCTTAGTACTGACCCTCTGACAGTGCAAAACACTCCCTCAGCACTGACCCTCTGACAGTGCAGCTCTCCCTCAGTACTGACCCTCTGTCAGTGCAGCACTCCCTTAGTACTGACCCTCTGACCGTGCAGCACTCCCTCAGTCTGACCCTCTGACAGTGCAGCACTCCCTCAGCACTGACCCTCTAACACTGCAGCACTCCCTCAGCACTGACCCTCTGACAGTATGGCACTCCCTCAGTCTGACCCTCTGACAGTGCAGCACTCCCGTAGTACTGACCCTCTGACAGTGCAAAGCACTCCCTAAGCACTGACCCTCTGACAGTGCAGCTCTCCCTCAGTACTGACCCTCTGACAGTGCAGAGCTCCCTCAGTACTGACGCTCTGACAGTACAGCACTCCCTCAGCACTGACCCTCAGACGGTGCAGCACTCCCTCAGCACTGACCCTCTGACAGTGCAGCACTTCCTCAGTACCGGCCCACTGACAGTGCAGCACTCCCTCAGCACTGACCCTCTAACAGTGCAGCACTCCCTCAGCACTGACCCTCTGACAGTATGGCACTCCCTCAGCTCTGACCCTCTGACAGTGCAGCACTCCCTCAGCACTGACCCTCTGACAGTGCAGCACTCCCTCAGTACTGACCCTCTGACAGTGAAGCACTCCGTCAGTACTGACCCTCTGACAGTGCAGCTTTCCCTCAGTACTGACCCTCTGATAGTACAGCACTCCCTCAGTACTGACCCTCTCACAGTGCAGCGCTCCCTCAGTACTGACCCTCTGAAAGTGCGGCACTCTCTCAGCACTGACCCTCTGACAGTGCGGCACTCCCTCAGTACTGACCCTCTGACAGTGCATCACTCCCTCAGTACTGACCCTCTGACAGTGCAGCACTCCCTCAGTACTGCCCCTCTGACAGTACAGTCTTCCCTCAGTGCTGACCCTCTGACAGTGCAGCGCTCCCACAGCACTGACCCTCTGACAGTGCAGCGCTCCCACAGTACTGACCCTCTGACAATGCAGCACTCCTTCAGTACTGACCCTCAGACAATTCAGAACTCCCTCAGTACTGGCCTTTCAACAGTGCAACACTCCCTCATTACTGATCCTCTGACAATGCAGCCCTCCCTCAGTACTGACCCTCTAACAGTGCAGCGCTCCTCAGTACTGACCCTCTGACAGTGCAGCCCTCCCTCAGTACTGATCCTCTGACAGTGCAGCACTCCCTCAGTACTGACCCTCTGACAGTGCAGCACTCCCTCAGTACTGACCCTCTGACAGTGCCGCACTCCCTCAGTACTGACCCTCTGACAGTGCAAGACTCCCTCAGTACTGACCCTCTGACAGTGCAGGACTCCCTCAGTACTGACCCTCTGACAGTGCAGCACTCCCTCAGTACTGACCCTCTGTCAGTGCAGCACTCCCTTAGTACTGACCCTCTGACCGTGCAGCACTCCCTCAGTCTGACCCTCTGAAAGTGCAGCACTCCCTTAGTACTGACCCTCTGACAGTGCAAAACACTCCCTCAGCACTGACCCTCTGACAGTGCAGCTCTCCCTCAGTACTGAGCCTCTGACAGTGCAGCACTTCCTCAGTACCGGCCCACTGACAGTGCAGCACTCCCTCAGCACTGACCCTCTAACAGTGCAGCACTCCCTCAGCACTGACCCTCTGACAGTATGGCACTCCCTCAGCACTGACCCTCTGACAGTGCAGCACTCCCTCAGCACTGGCCCTCTGACAGTGCAGCACTCCCTCAGCACTGACCCTCTGACAGTGCAGCACTCCCTCAGTACTGACCCTCTGACAGTGGAGTGTTCCATCAGTACTGACCCTCTGACAGTGTAGCACTCCCTCAGTACTGACCCTCTGACCCTGTAGCACTCCCTCAGTACTGACCCTCTGACAGTGCAGCACTCCCTCAGTACTGACCCTCTGACAGTGTAGCACTCCCTCAGTACTGACCTACTGACAGTGCAGCACTCCCTCAGTACTGACCCTCTCACAGTGCAGCGCTCCCTCAGTACTGACCCTCTGAAAGTACGGCACTCCCCCAGCACTGACCCCCTGACAGTGCAGCACTCCATCAGTACTGACCCTCTGACAGTGCGGCACTCCCTCAGTACTGACCCTCTGACAGTGCAACACTCCCTCAGTACTGACCCTCTGACAGTGGAGCATTCCCTCAGTACTGACCCTCTCACAGTGCATCACTCCCTCAGTACTGCCCCTCTGACAGTACAGTCTTCCCTCAGTGCTGACCCTCTGGCAGTGCAGCACTCCCTCAGTACTGACCCTCTGACAGTGCAACACTCCCTCAGTACTGACCCACTGACAGTGCAGCACTCCCTCAGTACTGACCCTCTGACAGTGCAGCACTCCCTCAGTACTGACCCTCTGACAGTGCGGCACTCCCTCAGTACTGACCCTCTGACAGTGCAGCACTCCCTCAGTACTGACCCTCTGACAGTGCAGATCTCCCTCAGTACTGACCCTCTGACAGTACAGCACTCCCTCAGCACTGACCCTCAGACGGTGCAGCACTCCCTCAGCACTGACCCTCTGACAGTGCAGCACTCCCTCAGCACTGACCCTCTAACAGTGCAGCACTCCCTCAGCACTGACCCTCTGACAGTATGGCACTCCCTCAGCACTGACCCTCTGACAGTGCAGCACTCCCTCAGTACTGACCCTCTGACAGTGCAGCACTCCCTCAGTACTGACCCTCTGACAGTGCAGCACTCCCTCAGTACTGACCCTCTGACAGTGCAGCACTCCCTCAGTACTGATCCTCTGACAGTGCAGCTCTCCCTCAGTAATGACCCTCTGACAGTGCAGCGCTCCCTCAGTACTTGCTTTGGGAATATTGATTTGAATTTTGTGCTCAGACACTGGACTGTCGCTTTAGCCCATGACCTTCACCCTCAGAGTTACCAGCATTTCTCCTAACACCATGGCTAAGACCAATTAGAATTAGATAAGAAGTCTTACAACACCAGCTTAACGTCCAACACATTTGTTTCGAATCACTAGTTTTCGGTTCTCCTTCCTCAGGTCAATGAGAATTAAAAGCAATCTAAAATTACAGTCAACAACACGTCAACATTGCTCTGCCCTGCTATTGAGAAATGTAGATGATTTTGTTGGGCACAATAACCAACATTAATCTACGTTTGATAACAAATCCCAAATCCTGTGAAAAGATGCATCTGTTTTTCATTAGCTCAGATTAGCTGTCCCCAATTTCTCACATTTATATTTTGCGTTTTTGGAAAGTCACCTCTAATTAGGAATGTGTTTACTTTGTTACTGAATGATGCAAACCCGAGGAGATAATCTGCCTGTCGGCTGACTATAAATATTGGAGCACCTCCTTCATTCCTCTCTGAGGTAAGAACATTGGAAATGACGATGAAGTTGCTCATTCTTGCCCTCCTCCTGGGAGTTACTGGTAACCACTCTTTTTTCACTCTCTCTGTCTTTTCCCTGATCTTGGAGAGGTTGTCCAAATTGCCTGTCGGGCACCTTGGCATTTTCACTTGCGCCAATGGGGCATGGGCCGGGGGGCTGTCCGAGCGGGAGTGTCTGCATTCAGGGTTCAGAGGTTAAATGAAGGGGCAAGGACGAGTGGGAACAATATTAATTCGTCAAATTAACCACGCTGGTCAGAGAAATGGCCTCAGAATTTAAGAGCTTGTTAAACTCTGGAATTTGATTCAATCGAGAGGGGCTAGAGGTGTTCTTGTACAGCCATCACGGCAAATTAACATTCCAGGTACAGAACACAATTAGGAAAACAAATCGTACGTTGGTCTTTATTTCAAAGGGATTGGAGTTTAAGAATTGCAGCGGGAAGAGATAGGGAAGGCTGTAGGGACTGGAGGAGGTGACAGAGATAGGGAGGGTTGTAGGGGCTGGAGGAGGTTACAGAGATAGGGAGGATTGTAGGGGCTGGAGCAGGTTACAGAGATAGGGAGGATTGTAGGGACTGGAGGAGGTTACAGAGATACGGTAGGTTGTAGGGTCTGGAGGAGGTGACAGAGATAGGGAGTGTTGTCGGGACTGAAGGAGGTTACAGAGATAGGGAGGGTTGTCGGGGCTGGAGGGGGTTACAGAGATAGGGAGGGCTGTTGGGGCTGCAGGAGGTTACAGAGATAGGGAGGGTTGTAGGGGCTTAAGAAGGTTACAGAGATAGGGAGGGTTGTAGGGGCAGGAGAAGGTTACAGAGATCGAGAGGGTTGTATGGGGCTTAGGAAGGTTACAGAGATAGGGAGGGTTGTCGGGGCTGGAGGAGGTTACAGAGATAGGGAGGGTTGTCGGGACTGAAGGAGGTTACAGAGATTGGGAGGGTTGTCGGGGCTGGAGGGGGTTATAGAGATAGGGAGGGTTGTGGGGCAGGAGAAGGTTACAGAGATAGGGAGGGTTGTAGGGGCTGAAGGAGGTCACAGAGATAGGGATGGCTGTAGGGACTAGATGAGGTTCCAGAAATAGGGAGGGTATAGGGGCTGGAAGGAAGCACAACCCTCCCTATGTCTATAAACTCCGACAGCCCCGACAGCCCTCCCCTATTCTGCGACACAGTTGGGTCCACGTGGGGAAAGGGTAGATTGCCGATAACAGCAGCCGAGAATGAGATGGTGTCGGACTGTGTGTGATTGTCCGAGGAGTCACCGTGTTTGCTTTCCCAATGACAGCTGCATTCCCAGGGGATGAGAAGATTGTTGGCGGTTATGCGTGCACCCCCCACGGCGTCCCCTGGCAGGCCTCCCTGAACATTGGGTACCACTTATGTGGAGCCTCCCTCATCAACGACCGATGGCTGGTCTCTGCGGCTCACTGCTGGTATTAGTAAGTATCCCGGCCAAACCTACTTATCTCTGCATCGTGTACAAAATGTGATCTTTGTTTTATGTAATTTGCCCAGCCCAGTTGTGTCCATGTTTGAAAATAAACGACACAGAAGCGCTGGAGAGATCACAAAGGGAATGAATCTCAGACCTGGAAAGACTGAACTGCTGGGGGTCTTACCCCTTGGCAGGGGGGGAAGCTGATCAACGTTAATAAAGTAGTGAAAGGGTTCCATAGGGGTGGAGAGAAGATGTTCCCACTTGTGAAGGGAGAGATCAAAACCCGAGGCCTTCAATACGCGATTGTCATTAATAAATCCAATGGGGAATTCAGGAGGAACATCTCGACCCAGAGAATGGGGAGAATGTGCAACTCACTCCCACAGGGAGTGGGGATGAGTGTGCGTCTTGCTCACACAGGGAGTGGGGAGAATGTGGGACTCACTCCGACAGGGAGTGGGGAAGAGTGTGCGTCTTGCTCACACAGGAGTGGGGAGAATGTGGGACTCACTCCGACAGGGAGTGGGGAGAATGTGGAACTCACTCTCACAGGGAGTGGGGAGAATTTGGAACTCGCTCCCTCAGGGAGTGGGGCGAATGTGGGGCTCACTCCCACAGGGAGTGGGGAGAATGTGGGGCTCACTCCCACAGGGAGTGGGGAGAATGTGGGGCTCACTCCCACAGGGAGTGGGGAGAATGTGGTACTTGCTCCAATAGCGAGTGGGGAGAATGTGGGTCTCGCTCCCACAGGGAGTGGGGAGAATGTGGGTCTTGCTCCCTCAGGGAGTGGGGAAAATGTGGAACTCTCTCCCACCCGGCGTGGGGAGAATGTGGGGCTCACTCCCACAGGGAGTGGTTAGAATGTGGGTCTCGCTCCCACAGGGAGTGGGGAGAATGTGGGGCTCACTCCCACAGGGAGTGGTTAGATTGTGGGGCTCACTCCCACAGGGAGTGGTGAGATTGTGGGGCTCACTTCCACAGGGAGTGGGGTGAATGTGGGGCTCACTCCCACAGGGAGTGGTTAGAATGTGGGGCTCACTCCCACAGGGAGTGGTTAGAATGTGGGGCTCACTCCCACAGGGAGTGGTTAGAATGTGGGGCTCACTCCCACAGGGAGTGGTTAGAATGTGGGGCTCACTCCCACAGGGAGTGGGGAGAATGTGGAACTTGCTGTCACATAAATAGTATGAATGCATTTCAGGGGGAAACTGGATAAACACATGAGGGGGAGAGGAATAGGAGACGGGGGTGAGATGGAGAGGGTGGTGGGAAGGAGGCTGGTGTGGGACAGAAATACCGGCACAGAGCAGAGGGGCTGAATGGTTCTGTGAAAATCTTTCTCTGATCGGAGGGATTGCCTGTTTCCCTGCCTCTCAGTTCTACCATCAATTTACGGTGCGTCGATGAGGGCCGCAATGCCAACTCCATCCTGACAGACCACTCGATCAGCTGGTAAAACCTACCACCACCAGACCCGCCCCCACCTGACATATTCCCAGGGAAGATGTGGGGGCAGGCAGGGAGGGAGGGCAGCTTGGTGAAACGTGGGGGGAGGCAGCAGTGAAAGGATAACGTAAGTGGAACATCCCTCAGTAAACATGCAACAACGAACAATGTTCTTGCTGATTATGTCGCTTCCTGAGGCCACACTAACGTCTTCTGTGTCTCACTCACTCCCGCCAAGCCCCAGCATGATGGTGGTGTCGTTGGGAGACCCGAGTTGGGCACGGTTCGAAGGGACGGAGCAGCTGATGAAAGTCGATAACATTTTCTGGCACGACAAGTTTGATTCCTACACCCTGGACCATGACATCATGCTGATCAAGCTGGCTGAGCCCTGTATCATTAACCAGTACATCGTGCCTGTCAAACTGCCCACAAGCTGTGTAGTCGACGGCACACTGTGCACCGTGTCTGGTTATGGAAACATGCTCAGCAGTGGAAGTAAGTTTTCTTTGTTTATTCACGGCAGGCGTTGGGAACGTGCCTGGGTTGGACTCTCTTTAGTGGTGGAGGGAACTGCTCCCGGTAAACCCACAGACCGCCCAGTAAGACCCTTCAAGCTCCAACCCTGACACACCGTCATGGCCTAGTGGTTAGGCCTTCCACTGACGAGCACACAAGGTGCTGGGGTCTCTCCTCACTTATGCCAAATCATAATTCAGGCAGCTCTGTCAGAGGGTCAGTACTGAGGGAGTGCTGCACTGTCAGAGGGTCAGTACTGAGGGAGTGCTGCATTGTCAGAGAGTCAGTACTGAGGGAGTGCTGCACTGTCAGAGGGTCAGTACTGAGGGAGTGCTGCACTGTCAGAGGGTCAGTACTGAGGGAGTGCTGCACTGTCAGAGGGTCAGTACTGAGGGAGTGCTGCTCTGTCAGAGGGTCAGTACTGAGGGAGTGCTGCACTGTCAGTGGGTCAGTACTGAGGGAGAGCTGCACTGTCAGTGGGTCAGTACTGAGGGAGAGCTGCACTGTCAGTGGGTCAGTACTGAGGGAGTGCTGCACTGTCAGAGGGTCAGTCCTGAGGGAGTGCTGCACTGTCAGAGGGTCAGTACTGAGGGAGTGCTGCACTGTCAGAGGGTCAGAACTGAGGGAGTGCTGCACTGTCAGAGGGTCAGTACTGAGGGATTGCTGCACTGTCAGAGGGTCAGAACTGAGGGAGTGCTGCACTGTCAGAGGGTCAGTACTGAGGGAGTGCTGCACTGTCAGAGGGTCAGTACTGAGGGAGTGCTGCACTGTTAGAGGGTCAGTACTGAGGGAGTGCTGCACTGTCATAGGGTCAATACTGAGGGAGTGCTGCACTGTCAGAGGGTCAGTACTGAGGGCGTGCTGCACTGTCAGAGGGTCAGTACTGAGGGAGTGCTGCACTGTCAGAGGGTCAGTACTGAGGGAGTGCTGCACTGTCAGAGGGTCAGTACTGAGGGAGTGCTGCACTGTCATAGGGTCAATACTGAGGGAGTGCTGCACTGTCAGAGGGTCAGTACTGAGGGCGTGCTGCACTGTCAGAGGGTCAATACTGAGGGAGTGCTGCACTGTCAGAGGGTCAGTGCTGAGGGAGTGCTGCACTGTCAGGGGGTCAGTACTGAGGGAGTGCTGCACTGTCAGAGGGTCAGTACTGAGGGAGTGCCGTTGCCTGAGTTGGATGTACATGAACTCATTCACTGTTGGGAAAAATGCACTGAAGGAGTTATCATCCCGGGTCCACTGGCATCAACAGTCATGCCATGTCCAATGTCATGTAAAGAATACCCTTGCATGAGGTGGCACAGTGGTGTAATGATTAGCACTGCTGCCTCACGGCACTAAGGACCCGGGGTCAATCTCAATCTCTGGGTCCACTGTCCGTGTCGTGTTTGCACATCCTTGTCATGTCTGCGTGGGTCTCACCACTACAACCCAAAGATGGGTAGGGTAGGTGGATAGGCCACGCTGGATTGCCCCTTAATTAGATAAAGAATACCCGTGTGTGCCTAAGTTTGGTTTGCAAATTGTGAGATCTTGTTGTCTGCTAATAGGCTGCCAGGTTTTCCATATTGTCACAGCATCTGTACCTCCAAACAGATAATTGCTTCATTGAAGCGGGAAGCATTTTGGGATATCCGCTGAATGGAATTGTAGAGATTGACATTGCTTAGGGCTTCGAGTGAAGTTTTTCCATCGTTCTCTTCCAGCCCAGTATCCCAATGAGCTTCACTGTGTAGACGTGCCAACGATGAGCGTTGCTGATTGCAGTGCTGCCTACCCGGGGCTCGTTACTAGCACCATGTTGTGTGCCGGCTTCCCACAGGGGGGCAAGGATGCCTGTCAGGTAAGGCCCCTGTAACCTGTCCTTACTTTTCTACTGGTTAGTCACAGGCCCCTCTGTGGTAGTCACCAGTGTTGTATTATATTGTATATATGGGTATTACGGTAAGGTCCCTATACTACAGGTACGGGGTAGATCCCTGTCTGCTGGCTCCTCCCAGTCGGCGGAGTATAAATATGTGTGCACTCCATACAGCAGCCATTTCGTTAGCTGCTATAGGAGGCCACACATCTCAGTGTAATAAAGCCTCGATTACATCCTACTCTCGTCTCGTCGTAAGTGATAGTGCATTACTCTCTGAAAGAGGGAGAGGGAAATATAGATGGAATTAGAGATATAGAAAGAGAGAGAGGAAGAGGACAGGAAATAGAGAGGGGGAAACAGAATGAGAGAAATAGGTAGCGGGACGAATGAACGAGAGAGAGAGAGAAAAAGATTGAGAAAGAGAGCGGGAGAAAGAAAATTTGAGTAAGGTGAGAGGGAAAGAGAAAGAGAGCAAGGGGAAGGGAGAGAGGGAAAGGGAGCCGGGAGAAAAGGAGGTACAGGCAGAGAAAGGCAGAGAGAAAGAGGCAGAGAGTGAAAAAGAGAGAGGGGGAGAAGGAGAGGGAGAGAAAAAGAAGAGAGAATAAAGGGAAAGAAAGAGACAGAGGAGAGAAAAAAGGGAGAGAGAGAGAACAAAAGAGTGAAATACAGATCCAGGATAAACCATCTAGCACCCAGAGAGCGATCAGCCTGTGGAATTCATTACCACAGAAAACAGTTGAGGCCAGACACTGTGGGTGTCTGGCCTCAACTGCGATCGTCGTTGAAAAATAACCTTCGCCGATCGGCCGGAGAATCCCCCTGTACGCTGGAATTGAGGGCGGCGCTGTTTTTGCAATACCCCACACCAGAGGGGGGGGGGGGCCTTCCGCTGACCGGTGGGGCTTCATGGAGGGCTGGGGGACTGGTGGGGAGTGGTCCGGGGATGGCGAGGGGGGTTACGGGGGGGCGGTTTTTGGCAGGTCGGGTCCGCGTGCGGTCGCCACCATGTTGTTTGCCGCTGCCACCGCATGTGCAGCCATGGACCTGGTCATTCTCCGGCCATATGTACAGGTAAAGCCGGGCTTTACGCTGCATGGCTGCTAGCCCCCCCCCCCCCCACCGGGCGGAGGATCGGTGTGGTGGAGGCGCCGACTTTCTGGTCATAAGACCAGGTGGATCCTGTGGACATAGCCACAGGATTGGAGAATCCACCCCTGTATTTTTTCAAGAAGTTAAATATAGTTTTTGGGATGAAAGGGATCTAAGGATATGGGGGCAAATTGGGATCAGGCTATTGAGTTGGAAGAGCAGTCATGGCCTTAATGAATGAAAAATGAAAATCGCTTATTGTCACAAGTAGGCTTCAATGAAGTTACTCTGAAAAGCCCCTAGTCGCCACATTCTGGCGCCTGTTCAGGGAGACTTGTACGGGAATTGAACCATGCTGCTGGCCTGCCTTGGTCTGCTTTAAAAAACATCTATTTAGCCCTGTGCTAAACCAGGGGCGGGGCAGGCTCGAACGGCCGAATGGCCTCCTCCTGCTCCTATTTTCTGTGAGGTAGGGCAGGGAGTGGAGAAGGGAGAAATCTGTAAGTGAATTCTGGTGGAAGGGTATGTGTTGGGTAAGGGGGTGGGGGTGGGGGGGGATGTGGGGGCCAGAGTTAAATGTCAACGGGTTGGGAAGGGAAGAGAGGGAATGGGGGGGTCATAGTTAAACGTCACCGAGTTGGGTGGGTGAGGGGAGAGGGCGGAGTGTGGTATGCAGAGTTAAAGTTCACCGCGTGGAGTGGAGGAATGTCGAGGAGGGGAGTGCAGGGGTGATGAACCATCAATCGAACGCGAGACGAGTTGCTGTACAAAAGTTGGGCTTTAATAAGCTAGAAGTTAGCCCTGCGGTCGACTACAGTAAATGGACGACGGCCGGGCGTTCTGGGTATTTATACCTCGCTCTGGAGGCGGGGTTAACTCAGCCACTCGACCAATCGGAGAATTGTAACATGACTGGTCTCAACCAATCGGTCGAGAGGCACATGACCGACCAGGGCCAATGGTAAGCCAGTGTTCTGCACCAGGCAGACAGCTATGCAAATCATACCACCACAAGGGGTCAGAGTTAAAGATCACTGAGTGGGTGGGGGATGGGGAAAGGAGGAGTGTGGGGGGTCAGAGTTAACGGTTATTGGGTGGGGTTGGGAGGGGAAAGCGGAGGTGTGTGGAGTGCAGAGTTAACAGTTACCGAGTGGGGTGGGGTAAGGAAAGAAGTGTGGGGGCATTTTTAACGATTATTGGGTGGGATGAGGGTGAGGGGACAATATGGAGGGATATGATAGGTAGGGGGAGTGTGGGAATCCTGTGAGGAGGGAGGAATTTGTCGATTAGTTTGTTGGGGTGAATTTGAAGGTCTGGGGCCCCAGTCACGGTGAACAGGACCTGGGCAAGCTATACTGTCAGATGGATGTTTTGCCTTGACGTGGTGTGTATAACGGTCTGTCGCATTTGTTATTCTGCGGACACAGGGAGACTCCGGTGGCCCCCTGGTGTGTGATGGCATCCTCCAGGGTATTGTTTCATGGGGTTATGGGTGCGCTGAACCGAATCATCCAGGGGTCTACACCAAGGTCTGCTCGTTGTTAACTTGGATTCACGACACCATGGCGAACAATTAAACACCACCCCCAACGACCTCCAGCTCCACCTGGTAGACCTGGACTTCTGCCAAGCCTTACAGGAGCAATGTAGTATTGTTTGAAATAAAGAATTTAGATGGCATTCACTGTGTATCTGTTTGTTGGCTTGACTACCTTCAAATAACGGGAAGTTTATAAACATTATCATTCACTCAGGGAATGTGGGGCAAAAAGAAACCCAGCCATCCCCAATTGCCCCTGTAAAGATAATGGTGGTAACTTGCTGGGGCATTTCAGAGGATCTGGAGTCACATAGAAATCATTGAATCTTCGAAAGAGGCCTCATCGCTGTCCCGTCTGTCCCAGTTTACTTCAAGAGTAACTTGGCTGCTCTCACTCCCCCGACTTCTCCCCGTCACTCCAAAATGTTTTCCTTGCAGGTCATCATCCAAATCCCTTCCGAAATCCAGAAACTCCATTTAGAATTCCTCCATTCGGCCCATCGAGTCCGCACCGATCCTCTGAAAGAGCAGCCTACCTCGGCCCGCCCTATCTCCACCTAACCTGTACATCTTTGGACACTGAGGGGCAATTTATCATGGCCAAGCCATCTAACCTGCAGATCTTTGGACTGTGGGAGGAAATCGGAGCACCCGGAGGAAACCCACGCAGACACAGGGAGAAAGTACAAACTCCACACAGACAAATCATCCGAGGTCGGAATCGAACCTGGGCCCCTGGCACTGTGAGGCAGCAGTGCTAACCACTGTGCCACTGCGTCACTCAATTCCTTGATTGAATCTGCCTGCCCCACACTCTCGGGCAGTGCGTTCCCAATCCTAACCACTCTCTGGGTGATAAAGTTTCCCCTCGTGCTCCCCATTGCATCTTCCAAGAATCACCTGAAATCTGCGTCCCCTCTAGTTCTTGACCCTTCCCAGAATGGGAACAGTTTCCCTCTCTATCCCCTCCATCCTGACCACCCTCCCTGCCATCGTGAGTATGATGACCCCGATCAAATCTCCTTCTCCACCTCGTCTCCCGAGGTAAAAAGTACCAGATTCCCCAATCGACCTGAGTCACTGACTGAAGTCCCTCATCCCGGAACCATTCTCATGAAGCAAAGGCCAGACAGGGGAAGGATGGCAGATTTCTTTATTGATACTGACATTTCAATCTTGTGCTACCAGCAAGCCCCCCCCCCCCCCCCCCCCCCCCCCACCCCTGCTTTCCATTGCCATCTATGTGAGGAGGTTCCTCTTGGATGCCTGGGAAACTCACTTAAGTACATTTAAATCTGGTCAGCTGAGAGGGTAAGTTAGCCCGAGTAACCAACAGGGACCAGAGTAGGAGATTACCCTGGAAAGCACGGGTTTCTGTATCAGTTCAATCCTGGAAGCTGATATTCAGGCACGAGATTGCAAGACTCTGCATTGTAGTATCTGTGAATAATTATTGCATGTTATTATTTACCTAACTGCTGAACAAGAAATATTACATTGGCGGCAGGGATAAAATAAATAAATGGTTCAAAGATCATGAGTATTAAGTCATGTTGAAGTTCAGTTCGATTTGAGAAATGGTAGAGTGTTTGCAGATATGCCTCTATTCGGACAGAGACATCCTTTTGATGCCTCTGTGGAGGATGTGTCCGACAATACATTGAACATTTGGGCTACCTTGTGCACCCCTCTCAGATGTCTCCTTTGCCAATGTTATTTCCAGTGCCTTCTTAAAATTTATATCTGCCTTGGCTAATAGCTTCCTTTAGATGGCCTCATTATTCACCCCGCAGACTAAACAGTCCCGCAGCATATCATTGAGCGTGACTCCGAAATTGCATTGCTCTGTGATTTATCTTAACTTGCTGATATAAGTTTTAATAGTTCAACTTAAATCGCAGCAAGACTACCATTGGCTTTGGGTGGTAGTGTGTTTTCACCAATTCATCTATCTCAGGGAATGACTTAGAATCAGGTGCATTTTGGAATGTGAGACTGCATATCACATTGTAGGTCTGGGTCTCTTGTGTGCACAGAAGGATAATCTTACTCTTCTCATCCTACTCTATTTCACTGACCTGAAAAAAGTAACCCAAATGTTCAATGTATTGTCCAATTCTCCAAAGAGGCATTAAAAAGATCTCTCCATCCGAATGAGGATATATCTGCCAACACTACAATTTCTCAACTCAAACTGAACAGCAATGTGCCATGATCTTCGGACAACTTAATTTTTGTTTTATCCTCGTTGCCAATGTAATATTTCCCGTTCACCAGTTAGGGAAATAACAACTGCAATGTTTATTTACAGATATATCCACAATGCAGAGAGGCTTGCATAGAACATAGAACTGTCCAGCATAGAACAGGCCCTTCGGCCCTCAATGTTGTGCCGACCATTGTCCAAAACCAAGATCAAACTATCCCACTCCCTGTCATTCTGGTGTGCTCCTGGATTTGTGCCTATCCAATAACCACTTGAAAGTTCCAAAAGTGTCCGACTCCACTATCACAGCAAACAGTCCATTCCACACCCTAACCACTCTCTGAGTAAAGAACCTACCTCGGACATCCCTCCTATATCTCCCACCCTGAATCTTATAGATATGCCCCCTTGTAACAGTTACATCCACCCGAGGAAATAGCCTCTGAAAGTCCACTCCATCTAGCTCCCTCATCATCTTATAAACCTCTATTAAGTCGTCTCTCATCCTCCTCCGCCCCAAAGAGAAAAGCTCTAGCTCCCTCAACCTTTCCTCATAAGACATATCCTGCGACTAGGCAGCATCCTGGTAAATCTCCCTTGCACCCTTTCCAATGCTTCCACATCCTTCCTATAATTAGGTGACCAGAACTGCACACAATACTCCAAATGTGGTCTCACCAGGGTTATGTACAGTTGCAGCATAACCCCACGGCTCTTAAACTCAAGCCCCCTGTTAATAAATGCTAACACACTGTAAGCCTTCTTCACGGCTCTATCCACTTGAGTGGCAACCTTCAGAGATCTGTGAACATGAACCCCAAGGTCTCTCTATTCCTCCACATTCCTCAGAACACTGCCGTTGACCCTGTAATCTGCATTTAAATTTTCTCTACCAAAATGAATCACCTCGCACTTATCAGGGTTAAACTCCATCTGCCATTTTTCGGCCCAGCTCTTCATCCTATCAATGTCTCTCTGCAGCCTACAACAGCTCTCCACCTTATCCACTACTCCACCAATCTTGGTGTCATCAGCAAATTTACTGAGCCACCCTTCAGCCCCCTCCTCCAAGTCATTGATAAAAATCATAAATAGCAAAGGACCCAGCATTCATCCCTGTGGTACACCTCTGGTAACTCTCCAGTCTGAAAATGTTCCATCCACCACCACCAGATAGCCAGTTACTTATCCAATTGGCCAAATTTCCCTCCATCCCACACCTCCTTACTTTCTTCATGAGCCGACCATGGGGAACCTTATCAATCGCCTTACTAAAATCCATGTATACGACATCAACTGCTCTACCTTCATCTACACATTTAGTTACCTCTTCAAAGAATTCAATCAAATTTGTGAGGCAAGACTTACCCTTCACAAATCTGTCTTGACTATCTCGGATTAAGCTGCATCTTTCCAAATGGTCATACATCCTATCCTTCAGGACCTTTTCCATTAACTTACCGACCACTGAAGTAAGACTAACTGGCCTATAATTACCAGGGTCATTCCTATTCCCTTTCTTGAACAGAGGAACAACATTCGCCACTCTCCAGTCCTTTGGCACCATCCCCGTGGACAGCGAGGACCCAAAGGTCAAAGCCAAAGGCTCTGCAATCTCATCCCTTGCCTCTCAAAGAATCCTCAGCTATATCCCATCTGGCCCAGGGGACTTGTCGACCCTCAGGTTTTTCAAAATTGCTCATACATTCTTCCTCAGAACATCTACCGCCTCCAGCCTACCCGCCTGTATCACACTCTCATCCTCAAAAACATGGCCCCTCTCCTTGGTGAACACAGTTTTGCAATTTCTTCCTCCACATTTCTATTACTATCTGGGGGCCTATAGAAAACCCCTAACAATGTGACCACTCCTTTCCTATTTCTAACCTCAGTCCATATTACCTCAGTAGGCAGATCCCCTTTGAACTGCCTTTCTGCAGCTATTAAACTATCCTTGATTAACAATGCTACTCCTCCATCTCTCTTACCACCTTTCCTACTCTTACTGAAACATCTATACCCCGGAACTTCCAACAACTATTCCTGTACCTGTTCTAACCATGTCTCCGTAATGGCCACAGGATCGTAGTCCCAAGTACCAATCCACGCTCCAAGTTCACCTACCTTATTCCGGATGCTCCTTACATTGAAGTAGACACACTTCAACCCACCTTTCTGTCTGCCGGTACACTCCTGCGACCTTGATACCCTCCTCAGTACCTCACTGGTTTCTGGACTACAGCTCGTTTTCCCAGCCCCCTGACAAATTAGTTTAAACCTCCCCCCCCCGCCGAAGAGCCGTAGCAAATTTCCCTCCCAGGATGTCGGTGCCCCTGTGGTACAGGTGCAAACCGTCCTGTTTGTACAGGTCCCACCCTCGTGACTGTGAATCAGCTTCCAATATCAAACTGATACAGAAACCTACACTTGTCAGCATCTCCACTGGTCCCTGATTGGATACCTGGGTCACCTCATCCTCCTGGCAGCTCGCCCCTTAAAGTAAAAACACTATGGGCGGGATTCTACGTTGCCCGACGCTGATATTGTAATCATCGATCGGGCGGAGAAACCCTTCCGACGCCCAAATTGGGGGTGGTACCGGTTTGACGCCGGTTTTAGATTCTACGCCCCCCTCTGAAATGGCGTCATTGCATCGCGCGCCGCATACCGTTGGCGTGTCATCAGAAGTCCCTCCCCCGATGCACCGCCCCCGATGGGCCAAGTTCCTGACTGTGTGGGGGACATGTGGTCTGAGCGGTCGGGAACCTGGTGTGGCGGCTGAGGACTGTGTCCAGTGCCGCCACAGTCAGCCAGGAGCCATGCTGCTGGCTGGGGGGGACTTCCGTGAGGATGGGGGGACAGGTCGGGGGGTAGCTAGGGGGACAGTATTTGGCAGATCGGGTCCGCGCACGGCCGGCGCCAGGTTGTGCGGCACGACCACATGCAGGTCGCTGCTGTGCGCATGTGTGGCCATGGACCCGGCCATTCCCCGGCTGTTTTTGGCACAGGAGCTGGGAGTTATACCTGGCACGGCTGCCAGCCTCTCACGGTCCCAGGACGGTGAGGGGTCGGTGTCGATTTTGGCCTCGTTAAACGCCACAGTTCCCACACTGGGGTCGGCACTTAGCTGCAAATTCGCAGAATTCAGCTCGCCATGTTAGATAATGATGGAATTGGAGTGGGGTTTAGTCAGGTTTGAGGTGTCTCTGAGAGACAAGGTATGATGCATTGAATGTTCATTATCAAAATACATCAACCTGGAAAATAAAAATTCTTTAATCAGTGTTTATTGAATCATTTTCTTTTATTGATCGTTCTGTTCAGACCATGAGGAGGAACCAACCCGTTCCCATGATTCCTAATTGCTCTGCATAGTGTCCCTGATCCAGGAAATGTAGTTGTAGACTTTAGTGTAGACGCCTGGGTAATTTCTCATCGCACAGCCAATTCCCCACGAGACAATTCCTTCCAGCTTCCCATTGCAAACCATTGGACCTCCTGAATCACCCTGTGTGTGAGCAGAGGAAAGAGTTGATTACAAAACAATCAGAGCAACTTAACATTTATATAAAGACGGCAACATGGTTCAAACATCCCAGGTCGACACAGTACAGGGCATCAGGAGATGTTAAGGACAGGTCACGAAATGCTCGGTCAAGGAAGAAGCTATTAAAAGGAGAAAGTGAGTGTGATTAACAGAGAGAGTGAGAGAGAGTGTGAGTGTGACTGACACAGAGAGAGATAAAGGGAGTGAGTGAGTGCATGCGAGAGAGAGAGAGTATGTGTGGGAGAGAGCGAGAGAGAGCTTTGTGCTCCAAACAGCTGAAGGCACGGCATGAGAGTGGGCATGCTCAATATGCCGAAGTTGGAGGAGCGCAGAGATCTCCAAGGGTTGTCAGGGGCTGGAGGAGGTTACACAGATAGGGAGGGTTGTCAGGGGCTGGAGGAGGTTACACAGATAGGGAGGGTTGTCAGGGGCTGGAGGAGGTTACACAGATAGGGAGGGTTGTAGGGGCTGGAAAAGTTTACACAGATAGGAAGGGTTATAGGGGCTGGAGGAGGTTACAGAGATAGGGAGGGTTGTAGGGGCTGGAGAAGGTTACACAGATAGGGAGGGTTGTAGGGGCTGGAGAAGGTTACACAGATAGGGAGGGTTGTAGGGGCTGGAGGAGGTTACAGAGATAGGGAGGGTTGTAGAGACTGGAGGAGGTTACACAGATAGGGAGGGTTGTAGGGGCTGGAGAAGGTTACACAGATAGGGAGGGTTGTAGGGGCTGGAGAAGGTTACACAGATAGGGAGGATTGTAGGGGCTGGAGCAGGTTACACAGATAGGGAGGGTTGTAGGGGCTGGAGAAGGTTACACAGATAGGGAGGGTTGTAGGGGCTGTAGAAGGTTACACAAATAGGGAAGGTTGTAGGGGCTGGAGAAGGTTACACAGATAGGGAGGGTTGTAGGGGCTTGAGAAGGTTACAGATAGGGAGGGTTGCAGGGGCTGTAGAAGGTTACACAGATAGGGAGGGTTGTAGGGGCTGGAGAAGGTTACACAGATAGGGAGGGTTGTAGGGGCTGGAGAAGGTTACACAGATAGGGAGGGTTGTAGTGGCTGGAGAAGGTTACACAGATAGGGAGGATTGTAGGGGCTGGAGAAGGTTACACAGATAGGGAGGATTGTAGGGGCTGGAGAAGGTTACACAGATAGGGAGGGTTGTAGGGGCTGGAGAATGTTACACAGATAGGGAGGGTTGTAGGGGCTGGAGAAGGTTACACAGATAGGGAGGGTTGTAGGGGCTGGAGAAGGTTACAGATAGGGAGGGTTGTCGGGGCTGGAGCAGGTTACACAGATAGGGAGGATTGTAAGGGCTGGAGAAGGTTACACAGATAGGGAGGATTGTAGGGGCTGGAGAAGGTTACACAGATAGGGAGGGTTGTAGGGGCTGGAGAAGGTTACACAGATAGGGAGGGTTGTAGGGGCTGGAGAAGGTTACACAGATAGGGAGGGTTGTAGGGGCTGGAGAAGGTTACACAGATAGGGAGGGTTGTAGGGGCTGGAGAAGGTTACAGATAGGGAGGGTTGCAGGGGCTGTAGAAGGTTACACAGATAGGGAGGGTTGTAGGGGCTGGAGAAGGTTACACAAATAGGGAGGGTTGTAGGGGCTGGAGAAGGTTACACAGATAGGGAGGGTTGTAGGGGCTGGAGAAGGTTACACAGATAGGGAGGATTGTAGGGGCTGGAGCAGGTTACACAGATAGGGAGGATTGTAGGGGCTGGAGAAGGTTACACAGATAGGGAGGATTGTAGGGGCTGGAGAAGGTTACACAGATAGGGAGGGTTGTAGGGGCTGGAGAAGGTTCCACAGATAGGGAGGATTGTAGGGGCTGGAGCAGGTTACACAGATAGGGAGGGTTGTAGGGGCTGGAGAAGGTTACACAGATAGGGAGGGTTGTAGGGGCTGGAGAAGGTTACACAGATAGGGAGGGTTGTAGGGGCTGGAGAAGGTTACACAGATAGGGAGGGTTGTAGGGGCTGGAGAAGGTTACACAGATAGGGAGGATTGTCGAGGCTGGAGGAGGTTTCACAGATTGGGAGGAGGGGATGGGATGGGAGGCCCCGGTGGTGGGGGGACCCCAGAGGGGAGCTGAGTGAAGGCCATGGAGGGGAGGAGAGACCATGGTGGTGCAGGCCCCGGGTAGGGTGGGGGGTGGGGAGGGGAGACCACGGAGGGGCAGACTCCGGGAGGGGTGGGAGGTGGGAGTGAGGGAGGCCCCCGGAGGGGAGGGGATGCCCAGAAGGGAAGGGGTGGCCTTGCCCCGGGGAGGGGAGGCTGAGTGGGGGACAGTGTTAATTGCATCATTGGGACATAGGCAAGGAGGGAGGGAGAGAGGTGCGGGGTGCCCGGCCCGTGAGGGGTATGTGCCCTCATTCAGAAGATGGCTTCCAAAGTGGGTGCTCACCCCCCCTACCCCCATCTCCACCGGTAAATTTTCCTGTTTCTCATCCCGAGCTGTCCGGCACCTGACAGTCTTAATTTTGAGACTGGGCTGGAAAAAACCCGAAGCAGCCATTGAGTGGTCACTGAAAGGACTTAAGGATGCTTGGCTGGACTTAGTGTCCCATACACTCTCCCCACCCGCCATAAAGTCATGTATGTATCGGTGAAGGGAATCCCATTGATGCAATTTCACACTCCTCCTCGTCCCCCCCCCCCCCCCCCTCCCCCTCTCTCCCTCCTGCCCCCTAACCAGCCAGGTGGACTGCAAAGTTCAGGGTGGTGCATGCTTACCTGGCAGCTATCCTTCCCACCCTCGATGAATCCAGCACAGAACATGTTTTTGGAGATGCGGCCGGGATAAACCTGGTGGCAGGTTTTCAGAGACAGCACAGGGACATCAAGGCACTGGAGTTGAGCAGGATACTGAACTGAGAAAGGAACACATTTCACAAAGTCGATTCAGTCTGGAATTATAGCAGCAAAGCCCATTGATGTGTAGTCACACTGCCGACTACAGGTAGAGAGGGGAATAGCTTCTATTAATAACCTGTAGAAATGTGGATCTGGCACACATTCAGAAATCGGTGGAGATTGTATCCCAGAAAAATGTTGTGGGTTATGATGCTAAAATGGGCCCAAATAATCGCTCACACACATTACAATCAGTGAAATCATTCCCATATCTACAATCTGTGAAATCACATACAAACACCCACTACAATTTGTGAAATCACTCACATACACTACAATCTGTGAAATCACACGCAAACACCAGCTACAATCTGTGAAATCACACAGAAACTACAATCTGTGAAATCACACACACACTACAATCGGTGAAATCACTCACACACACTACAATCTGTGAAATCACACGTAAACACCAGCTACAATCTGTGAAATCACGCAGAAACTACAATCTGTGAAACCACGACAATCTGTGAAATCACACACCCACTACAATCTGTGAAATCACACCCACTACAATCTGTGAAATCACACACACTACAATCTGTGAAATCACACACAAACTACAATCTGTGAAACCACTACAATCTGTGAAATCACACACCCACTTCAACCTGTGAAATCACACACACTACAATCTCTGAAATCACTCACATGCACTATAATCTGTGAAATCACACACAAACACCCGCTACAATTTGTGAAATCACACACAAACTACAATCTATGAAATCACACACAAACATCCGCTACAATCTGTGAAATCACACACAAACTGCAATCTGTGAAACCACTACAATCTGTGAAATCACACACCCACTACAACCTGTGTAATCACACACACTACAATCTGTGAAATCACTCACATGCACTATAGTCTGTGAAATCACACACAAACACTCGCTACAATTTGTGAAATCACACACAAACTACAATCTATGAAATCACACACAAACATCTGCTACAATCTGTGAAATCACACACAAACTACAATCTGTGAAACCACGACAATCTGTGAAATCACACACCCACTACAATCTGTGAAATCACACACCCACTACAATCTGTGAAATCACACACACACTACAATCTGTGAAATCGTGCACACACACACTACATTCTGTGAAATCACACACACACTACAATCTGTGAAACCACACACACACTACAATCTGTGAAACCACACACACACTACAATCTGTGTAACCACACACACACTACAATCTGTGAAATCGCACACACACTACAATCTGAAATCACACATATGTAAGCAGAGCTTGGCCTTCTCTCATGTCCGAAGCTAGCAACTCTCTCAACTTACACCAGTTAAAGAAATGTCAGAAAATCTTTTCTGGGGTCTTAAAACTGTTGGTTATGGGATCGCGCTCTGCACAGAGTTGTTAATATTTATGACTGACGGGCGGAGAAAGAGTTTGGGTTGATATTGCAACATCGACATCCTCTGGGCTGTCCAATCTGCTTGACAGACCGTGAATCATTTGTGGCGTATGGACTTTGTTGGGATGTAATCAATCAAAGTTGCTAATTTCACATAGTGCGATCCCGCAAAGACTCCCAGTGAATGTATTGAGCAATCTGTTCTGATGCGGTTCGGTGAGGGTGGGATGTGGACCAGGACATACCTTCTTTACAAGTACCCCGAGACCAGGAATGATGCTGATGTTAAGTGTAAGTATGAACCGGGCTCTCTTGTCACATAAACGTACTGAGGGTTCGCCCGCGCGGTTTGGGATGTAGATTCCACTCACCACCTCCATCATTGAGAAGATTCCCCCATCCCGAGACAAGGCACTCCTGCCCGACAGAGGGGCGGGAGCTGGTGAGCTCGATGGGTCTGATGTAGTTGTTGAAACGGACCGGTTTGGAGAGTTTCACCAGCATGATATCGTTGTCCACTGTCCTGGGGTTGTAGAAGGGGTGACTGATGACCTTGGAAGCGACGATATGTTGCTCAGTACCTTCGTCCACCTGGGTGTTGTGTTCGCCAATATGGGCCACCAGCGTGTTGGCTCTGCCAGGGAAAGACAGAGAGACTTGTGTTTATTCAGAACCTTTCACCATCTCTGGGGAGCCAAGCGCTCTCGACGGGCAACAATATACTTTGGGAAGCAGAACATCCATTGTCCTAATTGCAGCAAACGATCCAAACACAGCCAGCCCCCACAGCAAAGGGGCGACCAGACAGTGACTAATACAGGTCGAAATGTAGATAAACAAGCTCTCGGTATGGTGGCACAGTGGTAAGCACTGCTGCCTCACAGTGACAGGGACCCGGGTTCGACTACGGCCTTGGGTCATGGTCTGTGCGAAGTCTGCACGTTCTCCCCGTGTCTGCATGGGTTTCCTCCGGGTGCTCCAGTTTCCTCCCACAGTCCACAGATGGGCTGGGTAGGTGGATTGGCCATGATAAATTGGTCCTTAGTGTCCAAGGATATGCAGATTGAGTGGATTGGCCATGATCAATTGCGCCATAGTGCCCCAGGGCAGGATAAATGATAAATGTGCGGGGTTATCGGGTGCTTTTTTTGGAGGGTCAGTGCATAATACGATGGGCCAGTACTGTAGAGATTTTATGGATTGATAAATCAACGATAAACCAATAGGTGGACAGCTAAACAACAAAACGATTAATCGATCTGGGGCTGATTCTCCACTCTCCCAGCCGCGTGTCTCCCAGCCGCGTGTCTCCCAGCCGCGTGTCTCCCAGCAGCGTGTCTCCCAGCCGCGTGTCTCCCAGCCGCATGTCTCTCAGCCGCGTGTCCCCCAGCCGCGTGTCCCTCAGCAGCGTGACTCCCAGCAGCGTGTCCCCCAGCCGCGTGTCTCTCAGCCGCGTGTCTCCCAGCCGCCTGTCTCCCAGCCGCGTGTCTCCCAGCCGCGTGTCTCTCAGCCGCGTGTCTCCCAGCCGCGTGTCCCCCAGCCGCGTGTCTCCCAGCCGCGTGTCCCCCAGCCGCGTGTCTCTCAGCCGCGTGTCTCTCAGCCGCGTGTCCCCCAGCCGCGTGTCCCCCAGCAGCGTGTCTCCCAGCCGCCTGTCTCCCAGCCGCGTGTCTCTCAGCCGCGTGTCCCCCAGCCGCGTGTCCCCCAGCAGCGTGTCTCCCAGCCGCCTGTCTCCCAGCCGCGTGTCTCCCAGCCGCCTGTCTGTCAGCCCCGTGTCTCCCAGCCGCCTGTCTCTCAGCCGCCTGTCTCCCAGCCGCGTGTCTCTCAGCCGCGTGTCTCCCAGCCGCGTGTCCCCCAGCCGCGTGTCTCCCAGCCGCGTGTCTCTCAGCCCCGTGTCCCCCAGCCGCGTGTCTCCCAGCCGCGTGTCTCTCAGCCGCGTGTCTCCCAGCCGCGTGTCTCCCAGCCGCGTGTCCCCCAGCCGCTTGTCTCCCAGCCGCGTGTCTCCCAGCCGCGTGTCTCCCAGCCGCGTGTCCCCCAGCCGCGTGTCTCCCAGCCGCGTGTCTCTCAGCCGCCTGTCTCCCAGCCGCCTGTCCCCCAGCCGCGTGTCTCCCAGCCGCGTGTCCCCCAGCCGCGTGTCTCTCAGCCGCGTGTCTCCCAGCCGCGTGTCTCCCAGCCGCGTGTCTCCCAGCCGCGTGTCTCTCAGCAGCGTGACTCCCAGCCGCGTGTCCCCCAGCCGCGTGTCCCCCAGCCGCGTGTCTCCAAGCCGCGAGTCTCCCAGCCGCGTGTCTCCCAGCCGCGTGTCTCCCAGCCGCGTGTCTCCCAGTGGCGTGTCTCCCAGCCGCCTGTCTCCCAGTGGCGTGTCTCCCAGCCGCGTGTCCCCCAGCCGCGTGTCTCCCAGCCGCCTGTCTCCCAGCCGCGTGTCTCTCAGCAGCGTGTCTCCCAGCCGTGTGTCTCTCAGCAGCGTGTCTCCCAGCCGCCTGTCTCCCAGCCGCGTGTCTCCCAGCCGCGTGTCTCCCAGCCGCGTGTCTCTCAGCAGCGTGTCTCCCAGCCGCGTGTCTCCCAGCCGCGTGTCTCCCAGCCGCGTGTCTCCCAGTGGCGTGTCTCCCAGCCGCCTGTCTCCCAGTGGCGTGTCTCCCAGCCGCGTGTCCCCAGCCGCGTGTCTCCCAGCCGCCTGTCTCCCAGCCGCGTGTCTCTCAGCAGCGTGTCTCCCAGCCGTGTGTCTCTCAGCAGCGTGTCTCCCAGCCGCCTGTCTCCCAGCCGCGTGTCTCCCCAGCCGCGTGTCTCCCAGCCGCGTGTCTCCTCAGCAGCGTGTCTCCCAGCCGCCTGTCTCCCAGCCGCGTGTCTCCTCAGCAGCGTGTCCCCCAGCCGCTGTCTCTCAGCCGCCTGTCTCCCAGCCGCGTGTCTCCCAGCCGCCTGTCTCTCAGCCGCGTGTCTCCCAGCAGCGTGTCTCCCAGCCGCGTGTCTCCCAGCAGCGTGTCTCCCAGCCGCGTGTCTCCCAGCAGCGTGTCCCCCAGCCGCGTGTCTCTCAGCCGCGTGTCTCCCAGCCGCGTGTCTCCCAGCCGCGTGTCTCCCAGCCGCGTGTCTCCCAGCCGCGTGTCCCCCAGCCGCGTGTCTCCCAGCCGCGTGTCCCCCAGCCGCGTGTCCCCCAGCCGCGTGTCCCCCAGCCGCGTGTCCCCCAGCCGCGTGTCCCCCAGCCGCGTGTCCCCCAGCCGCCTGTCTCCCAGCTCCGTGTCTCCCAGCCGCGTGTCTCCCAGCCGCGTGTCTCCCAGCCGCGTGTCTCCCAGCCGCGTGTCTCCCAGCCGCGTGTCCCCCAGCCGCGTGTCTCCCAGCCGCGTGTCTCCCAGCCGCGTGTCTCCCAGCCGCGTGTCCCCCAGCCGCGTGTCTCCCAGCCGCGTGTCCACCAGCCGCGTGTCTCCCAGCCGCGTGTCTCCCAGCCGCGTGTCTCCCAGCCGCCTGTCTCCCAGCCGCCTGTCTCCCAGCCGCGTGTCTCTCAGCCGCGTGTCCCTCAGCCGCGTGTCTCTCAGCTGCGTGTCCCCCAGCCGCGTGTCCCCAGCCTCGTGTCCCCCAGCCTCGTGTCTCTCAGCCGCGTGTCCCCCAGCAGCGTGTCTCCCAGCCGCCTGTCTCCCAGCCGCGTGTCTCTCAGCAGCGTGTCCCCAGCCGCGTGTCTCTCAGCCGCCTGTCTCCCAGCCGCGTGTCTCCCAGCCGCCTGTCTCTCAGCCGCGTGTCTCCCAGCCGCGTGTCTCTCAGCCGCGTGTCTCCCAGCAGCGTGTCCCCCAGCCGCGTGTCTCTCAGCCGCGTGTCTCCCAGCCGCGTGTCTCCCAGCCGCGTGTCTCCCAGCCGCGTGTCTCTCAGCCGCGTGTCTCCCAGCCGCCTGTCTCCCAGCCGCGTGTCTCCCAGCCGCGTGTCTCCCAGCCGCGTGTCTCCCAGCCGCGTGTCTCCCAGCCGCGTGTCTCCCAGCCGCGTGTCTCTCAGCCGCGTGTCTCCCAGCCGCGTGTCTCCCAGCCGCGTGTCCCCCAGCCGCTTGTCCCCCAGCAGCGTGTCCCCCAGCCGCGTGTCTCTCAGCCGCGTGTCTCTGAGCCGCGTGTCTCCCAGCCGCGTGTCCCCCAGCCGCGTGTCTCCCAGCCGCGTGTCCCCCAGCCGCGTGTCCCCCAGCCGCGTGTCCCCAGCCGCGTGTCCCCCAGCCGCGTGTCCCCCAGCCGCGTGTCCCCCAGCCGCCTGTCTCCCAGCTCCGTGTCTCCCAGCCGCGTGTCTCCCAGCCGCGTGTCTCCCAGCCGCGTGTCTCCCAGCCGCGGTGTCTCCCAGCCGCGTGTCCCCCAGCCGCGTGTCTCCCAGCCGCGTGTCTCCCAGCCGCGTGTCTCCCAGCCGCGTGTCCCCCAGCCGCGTGTCTCCCAGCCGCGTGTCCACCAGCCGCGTGTCTCCCAGCCGCGTGTCTCCCAGCCGCGTGTCTCCCAGCCGCCTGTCTCCCAGCCGCCTGTCTCCCAGCCGCGTGTCTCTCAGCCGCGTGTCCCTCAGCCGCGTGTCTCTCAGCTGCGTGTCCCCCAGCCGCGTGTCCCCAGCCTCGTGTCCCCCAGCCTCGTGTCTCTCAGCCGCGTGTCTTTGCCACAGCGGGGCGGAATTTTAGGCGGCCCCAGGCGATTCTCCGACACTGCTGGGGTCCAATTGCAAAGGGCTATTAAAGTAGATCCGATTGTCGTGTCTGATTGCAATACTCCCGGCTCAGAGTGATTGAGGAGAGATACCGGAGGAAGGGCCTTGGAGACGGACCAGAGGGAGGGTCGCAGTGACACAGCGGAGGGAGGGTCGCGGTGAGGCAGCGGAGGGAGGGTCGCGGTGACACAGCGGAGGGAGGGTCGAGGTGACACAGCGGAGGGAGGGTCCCGGTGAGGCAGCGGAGGGAGGGTCGCGGTGACACAGCGGAGGGAGGGTCGCGGTGACACAGCGGAGGGAGGGTCACAGTGACACAGCGGAGGGAGGGTCGCGGTGACACAGCGGAGGGAGGGTCGTGGTGACACAGCGGAGGGAGGGTCGCGGTGACACAGCGGAGGGAGGGTCGCGGTGAGGCAGCGGAGGGAGGGTCGCGGTGACACAGCGGAGGGAGGGTCACAGTGACACAGCGGAGGGAGGGTCGCAGTGACACAGCGGAGGGAGGGTCACGGTGACACAGCGGAGGGAGGGTCGCGGTTACACAGCGGAGGGAGGGTCGCGGTGACACAGCGGAGGGAGGGTCACGGTGAGGCAGCGGAGGGAGGGTCACGGTGAGGCAGCGGAGGGAGGGTCGAGGTGACACAGCGGAGGGAGGGTCGCGGTGAGGCAGCGGAGGGAGGGTCGAGGTGACACAGCGGAGGGAGGGTCGCGGTGAGGCAGCGGAGGGAGGGTCGAGGTGACACGGCGGAGGGAGGGTCGCGGTGACACAGCGGAGGGAGGGTCGCGGTGAGGCAGCGGAGGGAGGGTCGCGGTGACACAGGGAGGGAGGGTCATGGTGACACAGCGGAGGGAGGGTCGCGGTGACACTGCGGAGGGAGGGTCGCAGTGACACAGCGGAGGGAGGGTCGCAGTGACACAGCGGAGGGAGGGTCGCAGTGACACAGCGGAGGGAGGGTCGTGGTGACACAGCGGAGGGAGGGTCGCAGTGACACAGCGGAGGGAGGGTCGCGGTGAGGCAGCGGAGGGAGGGTCGCGGTGACACAGCGGAGGGAGGGTCGCGGTGAGGCAGCGGAGGGAGGGTCGCGGTGAGGCAGCGGAGGGAGGGTCGCAGTGACACAGCGGAGGGAGGGTCGCAGTGACACAGCGGAGGGAGGGTCGCGGTGAGGCAGCGGAGGGAGGGTCGTGGTGACACAGCGGAGGGAGGGTCGAGGTGACACAGCGGAGGGAGGGTCGAGGTGACACAGCGGAGGGAGGGTCGCGGTGACACAGCGGAGGGAGGGTCGCGGTGACACAGCGGAGGGAGGGTCGCGGTGACACAGCGGAGGGAGGGTCGTGGTCACACAGCGGAGGGAGGGTCGAGGTGACACAGCGGAGGGAGGGTCGCGGTGACACAGCGGAGGGAGGGTCGCGGTGACACAGCGGAGGGAGGGTCGCGGTGACACAGCGGAGGGAGGGTCGCGGTGACACAGCGGAGGGAGGGTCGCGGTGAGGCAGCGGAGGGAGGGTCGCAGTGACACAGCGGAGGGAGGGTCGCAGTGAGGCAGCGGAGGGAGGGTCGCGGTGACACAGCGGAGGGAGGGTCGTGGTGACACAGCGGAGGGAGGGTCGCAGTGACACAGCAGAGGGAGGGTCGCGGTGACACAGCGGAGGGAGGGTCGCAGTGAGGCAGCGGAGGGAGGGTCGCGGTGACACAGCGGAGGGAGGGTCGCAGTGAGGCAGCGGAGGGAGGGTCGCGGTGACACAGCGGAGGGAGGGTCGCAGTGAGGCAGCGGAGGGAGGGTCGAGGTGAGGCAGCGGAGGGAGGGTCGAGGTGAGGCAGCGGAGGGAGGGTCGCGGTGACACAGCGGAGGGAGGGTCGCGGTGACACAGCGGAGGGAGGGTCGCGGTGACACAGCGGAGGGAGGGTCGCGGTGAGGCAGCGGAGGGAGGGTCGCGGTGACACAGCGGAGGGAGGGTCGCGGTGACACAGCGGAGGGAGGGTCGCAGTGAGGCAGCGGAGGGAGGGTCGCAGTGAGGCAGCGGAGGGAGGGTCGTGGTGAGGCAGCGGGGGGAGGGTCGCGGTGACACAGCGGAGGGAGGGTCGAGGTGACACAGCGGAGGGAGGGTCGTGGTGAGGCAGCGGAGGGAGGGTCGCGGTGACACAGCGGAGGGAGGGTCGAGGTGACACAGCGGGAGGGAGGGTCGAGGTGACACAGCGGAGGGAGGGTCGCGGTGACACAGCGGAGGGAGGGTCGAGGTGACACAGCGGAGGGAGGGTCGCGGTGAGGCAGCGGAGGGAGGGTCGCGGTGACACAGCGGAGGGAGGGTCGCGGGTGACACAGCGGAGGGGGGTCACAGGTGACACAGCGGAGGGAGGGTCGCGGTGACACAGCGGAGGGAGGGTCGTGGTGACACAGCGGAGGGAGGGTTCGCGGTGACCACAGCGGAGGGAGGGTCGCGGTGAGGACACGCGGAGGGAGGGTCACGTGTGACACAGCGGAGGGAGGGTGCGGTGACACAGCGGAGGGAGGGTCGCAGTGACACAGCGGAGGGAGGGTCGAGGTGACACAGCGGAGGGAGGGTCGTGGAGACATAGCAGAGGGAGGGGTCGCGGTGAGCAAGCGGAGGGAGGGTCACGGTGACACAGCGGAGGGAGGGTCGAGGTGAGCACAGCGGAGGGAGGGTCGCGGTGAGGGCAAGCGGAGGGAGGGTCGCAGTGACACAGCGGAGGGAGGGTCGCGGTGAGGCAGCGGAGGGAGGGTCGAGGTGACACGGCGGAGGGAGGGTCGCGGTTACACAGCGGAGGGAGGGTCGCGGTGACACAGCGGAGGGAGGGTCGCGGTGACACAGCGGAGGGAGGGTCGCGGTGAGGCAGCGGAGGAGGGTCGCAGTGACACAGCGGAGGGAGGGTCGCGGTGACACAGCGGAGGGAGGGTCGCGGTGACACAGCGGAGGGAGGGTCGCGGTGAGGCAGCGGAGGGAGGGTCGCAGTGACACAGCGGAGGGAGGGTCGCGGTGACACAGCGGAGGGAGGGTCGCGGTGACACAGCGGAGGGAGGGTCGAGGTGACACAGCGGAGGGAGGGTCGCGGTGACACAGCGGAGGGAGGGTCGAGGTGACACAGCGGAGGGAGGGTCACTGTGACACAGCGGAGGGAGGGTCGAGGTGACACAGCGGAGGGAGGGTCGAGGTGACACAGCGGAGGGAGGGTCACTGTGACACAGCGGAGGGAGGGTCGAGGTGACACAGCGGAGGGAGGGTCGCGGTGACACAGCGGAGGGAGGGTCGCGGTGACACAGCGGAGGGAGGGTCACAGTGACACGGCGGAGGGAGGGTCGCGGTGACACAGCGGAGGGAGGGTCGCGGTGACACAGCGGAGGGAGGGTCACAGTGAGGCAGCGGAGGGAGGGTCGCGGTGACACAGCGGAGGGATGGTCGCGGTGACACAGCGGAGGGAGGGTCGCGGTGAGGCAGCGGAGGGAGGGTCGCGGTGACACAGGGAGGGAGGGTCACGGTGACACAGCGGAGGGAGGGTCGCGGTGACACAGCGGAGGGAGGGTCGCGGTGACACAGCGGAGGGAGGGTCGCGGTGACACAGCGGAGGGAGGGTCACAGTGAGGCAGCGGAGGGAGGGTCGCGGTGAGGCAGCGGAGGGAGGGTCGCGGTGACACAGCGGAGGGAGGGTCGCGGTGAGGCAGCGGAGGGAGGGTCGGTGAGTGAGCGGAGGGGAGGTCACAGTGACACAGCGGAGGGAGGGTCGCGGTGACACAGCGGAGGGAGGGTCGCAGTGACACAGCGGAGGGAGGGTCACAGTGACACAGCGGAGGGAGGGTCGCGGTTACACAGCGGAGGGAGGGTCGCAGTGACACAGCGGAGGGAGGGTCGCGGTGACACAGCGGAGGGAGGGTCACGGTGAGGCAGCGGAGGGAGGGTCGCGGTGACACAGCGGAGGGAGGGTCGCGGTGACACAGCCGAGGGAGGGTCGCAGTGAGGCAGCGGAGGGAGGGTCGCGGTGACACAGCGGAGGGAGGGTCGCGGTGACACAGCGGAGGGAGGGTCGCAGTGACACAGCGGAGGGAGGGTCGCAGTGACACAGCGGAGGGAGGGTCGCAGTGACACAGCGGAGGGAGGGTCGCGGTGAGGCAGCGGAGGGAGGGTCGCGGTGACACAGCCGAGGGAGGGTCGCGGTGACACAGCCGAGGGAGGGTCGCGGTGACACAGCGGAGGGAGGGTCGCGGTGACACAGCGGAGGGAGGATCGCGGTGACACAGCGGAGGGAGGATCGCGGTGACACAGCGGAGGGAGGGTCGCGGTGACACAGCGGAGGGAGGGTCGCAGTGACACAGCGGAGGGAGGGTCGCGGTGACACAGCGGAGGGATGGTCGCGGTGACACAGCCGAGGGAGGGTCGCGGTGACACAGCCGAGGGAGGGTCGCGGTGACACAGCGGAGGGAGGGTCGCGGTGACACAGCGGAGGGAGGGTCGCGGTGACACAGCCGAGGGAGGGTCGCGGTGACACAGCCGAGGGAGGGTCGCGGTGACACAGCGGAGGGAGGGTCGCGGTGACACAGCGGAGGGAGGATCGCGGTGACACAGCGGAGGGAGGATCGCGGTGACACAGCGGAGGGAGGGTCGCAGTGACACAGCGGAGGGAGGGTCGCGGTGACACAGCGGAGGGATGGTCGCGGTGACACAGCGGAGGGAGGGTCACAGTGAGGCAGCGGAGGGAGGGTCGCGGTGAGGCAGCGGAGGGAGGGTCGCGGTGACACAGCGGAGGGAGGGTCGAGGTTACACAGTGGAGGGAGGGTCGGGGTGACAAAGCGGAGGGAGGGTCGCAGTGAGGCAGCGGAGGGAGGGTCGGTGAGTGAGCGGAGGGGAGGTCACAGTGACACAGCGGAGGGAGGGTCGCGGTGACACAGCGGAGGGAGGGTCGCGGTGACACAGCGGAGGGAGGGGTGAGGTTACACAGCGGAGGGAGGGTCGCGGTGAGGCAGCCGAGGGAGGGTCGCAGTGACACAGCCGAGGGAGGGGTGAGGTTACACAGCGGAGGGAGGGTCGCGGTGAGGCAGCGGAGGGAGGGTCGCGGTGACACAGCGGAGGGAGGGTCGCGGTGACACAGCGGAGGGAGGGTCGCAGTGACACAGCGGAGGGAGGGTCGCGGTGACACAGCGGAGGGAGGGTCGCGGTGACACAGCGGAGGGAGGGTCGCAGTGACACAGCCGAGGGAGGTTCGCGGTGACACAGCGGAGGGAGGGTCGCGGTGAGGCAGCGGAGGGAGGGTCGCGGTGACACAGCGGAGGGAGGGTCGCGGTGACACAGCGGAGGGAGGGTCACGGTGAGGCAGCGGAGGGAGGGCCGCAGTGACACAGCGGAGGGAGGGTCGCGGGGAAGCAGCGGAGGGAGGGTCGCAGTGAGGCAGCGGAGGGAAGGTCGCAGTGACACAGCGGAGAGAGGGTCGCGGTGAGGCAGCGGAGGGAGGGTCGCGGTGACACAGCGGAGGGAGGGTCGCGGGGAGGCAGCGGAGGGAGGGTCGCGGTGACACAGCGGAGGGAGGGTCGCGGTGAGGCAGCGGAGGGAGGGTCGGTGAGTGAGCGGAGGGAAAGTTGCAGTGACACAGCGGAGGGAGGGTCGCAGTGACACAGCGGAGGGAGGGTCGCGGTGACACAGCGGAGGGAGGGTCGGTGAGTGAGCGGAGGGAAAGTTGCAGTGACACAGCGGAGGGAGGGTCGCAGTGACACAGCGGAGGGAGGGTCGCGGTGACACAGCGGAGGGAGGGTCGCGGTGAGGCAGCGGAGGGAGGGTCGCGGTGACACAGCGGAGGGAGGGTCGCGGGGAGGCAGCGGAGGGAGGGTCGCGGTGACACAGCGGAGGGAGGGTCGCGGTGACACAGCGGAGGGAGGGTCGCGGGGAGGCAGCGGAGGGAGGGTCGCGGTGACACAGCGGAGGGAGGGTCGCGGGGAGGCAGCGGAGGGAGGGTCGCAGTGACACAGCGGAGGGAGGGTCGCGGGGAGGCAGCGGAGGGAGGGTCGCGGTGACACAGCGGAGGGAGGGTCGCGGTGACACAGCGGAGGGAGGGTCGCGGTGAGGCAGCGGAGGGAGGGTCGCAGTGACACAGCGGAGGGAGGGTCGCGGTGACACAGCGGAGGGAGGGTCGCGGTGACACAGCGGAGGGAGGGTCGCAGTGACACAGCGGAGGGAGTGTCGCAGTGACACAGCGGAGGGAGGGTCACAGTGACACAGCGGAGGGAGGGTCACGGTGACACAGCGTGGGGAGGGTCGCGGTGAGGCAGCGGAGGGAGGGTCGCAGTGACACAGCGGAGGGAGGGTCGAGGTGACACAGCGGAGGGAGGGTCGCGGTGACACAGCGGAGGGAGGGTCGAGGTGACACAGCGGAGGGAGGGTCGCGGTGACACAGCGGAGGGAGGGTCGAGGTGACACAGCGGAGGGAGGGTCGCGGTGACACAGCGGAGGGAGGGTCGCGGTGACACAGCGGAGGGAGGGTCGCGGTGAGGCAGCGGAGGGAGGGTCGCGGTGACACAGCGGAGGGAGGGTCGCGGTGACACAGCGGAGGGAGGGTCGCGGTGAGGCAGCGGAGGGAGGGTCGCGGTGACACAGCGGAGGGAGGGTCGCAGTGACACAGCGGAGGGAGGGTCGCGGTGACACAGCGGAGGGAGGGGTGAGGTTACACAGCGGAGGGAGGGTCGCGGTGACACAGCGGAGGGAGGGTCGCGGTGACACAGCGGAGGGAGGGTCGCAGTGAGGCAGCGGAGGGAGGGTCGCGGTGACACAGCGGAGGGAGGGTCGCGGTGACACAGCGGAGGGAGGGTCGCGGTGACACAGCGGAGGGAGGGTCGAGGTGACACAGCGGAGGGAGGGTCGCGGTGACACAGCGGAGGGAGGGTCGAGGTGACACAGCGGAGGGAGGGTCGAGGTGACACAGCGGAGGGAGGGTCGCGGTGACACAGCGGAGGGAGGGTCACGGTGACACAGCGGAGGGAGGGTCGCAGTGACACAGCGGAGGGATGGTCGCGGTGAGGCAGCGGAGGGAGGGTCGCGGTGAGGCAGCGGAGGGAGGGTCACGGTGACACAGCGGAGGGAGGGTCACGGTGAGGCAGCGGAGGGAGGGTCGCGGTGACACAGCGGAGGGAGGGACGCGGTGACACAGCGGAGGGAGGGTCGCGGTGACACAGCGGAGGGAGGGGTGAGGTTACACAGCGGAGGGAGGGTCGCGGTGACACAGCGGAGGGAGGGTCGCGGTGACACAGCGGAGGGAGGGTCGAGGTGACACAGCGGAGGGAGGGTCGCGGTGACACAGCGGAGAGAGAATTCTTACTTACGGTTTCTCACAGTGGGCTGCAGAGAGGACCCACCATTCATTGATAAGGGAGCCTCCACACCAGCGGTAATTGTCGGTGGTGAAGAAGACTTGCCAAGGCTGGGAGTGTGGTGGACAATCGTAGCCATTGATGATCTTATCATCATCCAGACCCACTGTAGCATCAGAGACAGAGAGTATTACAGATCTTACACCGAGCACAAATATCCGAGACAGTGTACACAAAGCACTAAACACTGGCAGATGCAGCAGATAAGAGGTGTAACCAAGGGTCATTGAAGACATTGATTGATGTTATGAATAGAAATTAAAAGTACCCAATTATTTGTTTCCAATTGAGGGTCAATTTAACGTGGTCAATCCACCTACCCTGCACATCTTTGGGTTGTGGGGGTGAAACCCACGCAGACCATGGGAGAATGTGCAAACTCCACACGGACAGTGACCCAGAGCCGAGATCGAACTCGTGTCCTCTGTGCCATGAGGCAAGAGTGCTAAGCAATGAGCCACAGTGCTGCCCTGACATTGTTTTATTTATGCCAATCAATACACGGCATTGTGAAACAATTTGTATTCTCTATCAATTAAAAACCATGGAGAATGTCTGATTGCCTGAGATGACTTGGTAACCTGTCTATATTTAATATTCGCTCTGCTCAGAAGGAGTTCACTTTGAATCCATTGAACCCAATATCTGTGCTGATACTTCCAAAGGACAACTCTGGCAGTGCTACACTGTCAGCTGGTCAGTCCTGGGGGAGTGCAGCACCGTCAGAGGGTCAGTACTGAGGGAGTGCTGCACTGTCAGAGGGTCAGTACTGAGGGAGTGCTGCACTGTCAGAGGGTCAGTACTGAGGGAGTGCAGCACCGTCAGAGGGTCAGTACTGAGGGAGTGCAGCACCGTCAGAGGGTCAGTACTGAGGGAGTGCAGCACCGTCAGAGGGTCAGTACTGAGGGAGTGCAGCACCGTCAGAGGGTCAGTACTGAGGGAGTGCTGCACTGTCAGAGGGTCAGTACTGAGGAAGTGCTGCACTGTCAGAGGGTCAGTACTGAGGGAGTGCTGCACTGTCAGAGGGTCAGTACTAAGGGAGTGCTGCACTGTCAGAGGGTCAGTACTGAGGAGTGCTGCACTGTCAGAGGGTCAGTACTGAGGGAGTCCTGCACTGTCAGAGGGTCAGTACTGAGGGGGTGCTGCACTGTCAGAGGGTCAGTACTGAGGGAGTGCTGCACTGTCAGAGGGTCAGTACTGAGGGAGTGCAGCACCGTCAGAGGGTCAGTACTGAGGGAGTGCAGCACCGTCAGAGGGTCAGTACTGAGGGAGTGCTGCACCGTCAGAGGGTCAGTACTGAGGGAGTGCAGCACCGTCAGAGGGTCAGTACTGAGGGAGTGCTGCACTGTCAGAGGGTCAGTACTGAGGAAGTGCTGCACTGTCAGAGGGTCAGTACTGAGGGAGTGCTGCACTGTCAGAGGGTCAGTACTGAGGAAGTGCTGCACTGTCAGAGGGTCAGTACTGAGTGAGTGCTGCACTGTCAGAGGGTCAGTACTGAGAGAGTGCTGCACTGTCAGAGGGTCAGTACTGAGGGAGTGCTGCACTGTCAGAGGGTCAGTACTGAGAGAGTGCTACACTGCCAGAGGGTCAGTACTGAGGGAGTGCTGCACTGTCAGATGGTCAGTACTGAGGGAACGCTGCACTGTCAGAGGGTCAGTACTGAGGGAGTGCTGCACTGTCAGAGGGTCAGTACTGAGGGGGTGCTGCACTGTCAGAGGGTCAGTACTGAGAGAGTGCTACACTGTCAGAGGGTCAGTACTGAGGGAGCGCTGCACTGTCAGATGGTCAGTACTGAGGGAACGCTGCACTGTCAGAGGGTCAGTACTGAGGGAGTGCTGCATTGTCAGAGGGTCAGTACTGAGGGAACGCTGCACTGTCAGAGGGTCAGTACTGAGGGAGTGCTGCATTGTCAGAGGGTCAGTACTGAGGGAGTGCTGCACTGTCAGAGGGTCAGTACTGAGGGAGTGCTGCATTGTCAGAGGGTCAGTACTGAGGGAACGCTGCACTGTCAGAGGGTCAGTACTGAGGGAGTGCTGCATTGTCAGAGGGTCAGTACTGAGGGAGCGCTGCACTGTCAGAGGGTCAGTACTGAGGGAGTGCTGCACTGTCAGAGGGTCAGTACTGAGGGAGTGCTGCACTGTCAGAGGGTCAGTACTGAGGGAGCACAGCATTGTCAGAGGGTCAGCACTGAGGGAGTGCTGCACTGTCAGAGGGTCAGCACTGAGGGAGTGCTGCACTGTCAGAGGGTCAGTATTGAGGGAGTGCTGCACTGTCAGAGGGTCAGTACTGGGGGAGTGCTGCACTGTCAGAGGGTCAGTACTGAGAGAGTGCTGTACTGTCAGAGGGTCAGTACTGAGGGAGTGCTGCACTGTCAGAGGGTCAGTACTGAGGGAGTGCTGCACTGTCAGAGGGTCAGTACTAAGGGAGTGCTGCACTGTCAGAGGGTCAGTACTGAGGAGTGCTGCACTGTCAGAGGGTCAGTACTGAGGGAGTGCTGCACTGTCAGCATGTCAGTACTGAGGGAGTGCTGCACTGTCAGAGGGTCAGTACTAAGGGAGTGCTGCACTGTCAGAGGGTCAGTACTGAGGAGTGCTGCACTGTCAGAGGGTCAGTACTGAGGGAGTCCTGCACTGTCAGAGGGTCAGTACTGAGGGGGTGCTGCACTGTCAGAGGGTCAGTACTGAGGGAGTGCTGCACTGTCAGAGGGTCAGTACTGAGGGAGTGCTGCACTGTCGAAGTTGGATACTTCAGGATCAACAATTTTCCCTCTCGGGTGGATCATAGAATCCTGTCGCCACTATTACAGAGGAAGTTCGGACTTGGTGAATTGTTTTGAAGGGTAAATTTTTCCTCAATATTAGCTGTCATGGTGATGGAGTTTTAAGAGAGGAATCTCTCAATTTGGAGGGGAAAGTGGGGGAGATGAGGGAGGGTAGGAATCCCTCCGTTTGGAGGGGACAGTAAGGGAGGGAGGAGTCCCTCCCTTTGGAGGGGATAGTGAGGGATGAGAGGAGTTCCTCCATTTGGTGGGACAGTTAGGGAGGAGAGAAGTTTCTCCATTTGGAGGGGAAAGTGAGGGAGGAGAGGAGTTCCTCCGTTTGGAGGGGGTAGTGAGGGAGGAGAGGAGTTCCTCCGTTTGGAGGGGATAGTGAGGGAGGAAAGGAATTCCTCCAATTTGGAGGGGATAGGGAGGGAGGGAGGAGTCCCTCCCTTTAGAGGGGATAGTGAGGGGTGGAGTGCCTCCGTTTGGAGATTGTGTAAGTGCTGGTTGGTGGAGGGGAGGGTGTGATGAGAATTCACTTTAATGGCGGGGGTACTGGATGAGGACAGACAGAACGGGGAGGAATAATTGACCAGGGGAATGAGACAACGAGTATAGGAGGTGCAGTGATGAGAGTCGGAGTTGAAACAGAGGCAGAGGAAGAGAGAGAGAGCAGCTCTCTCCCCTGGTGAGGGGTGAGGTGCACAGCTCTGCCAATCTGGACATGACCACTCCCAGTGACTCCCTGTACAGGCTGCAAAGAATCGCAGCAATAGGAAACTCTACCTGTGACCCCGAACAGCACTGCCAGCAGAAATCCCCTCATTTTCTATCTCCTCCCTGACGGATAACTGCTCACAACAGTTTCTGTCCCGTTTATATACTATTGTGTGACTGTAGCAGTGATTAATCAATCTAATCTGGTTAACGACCCCCTCCCTCCCCAACTCAAATCGAAGGGGACTGAAGGTTGTGAGAATACTGATGAAATGTGCTTTATTGTGGCTCCTAAATGTTTGCTCCTTCGGCAGAGTGACAGATGCAGCAGGGTTTCGACGTTCAACCGGTTCCCGCTCATTAACCTATTGATTTTCCTGAGACGCCAGCCGCCTGGCAGTCCCAGGTGAACTCTTTGCCTCCTGGTTGCAGTCCATTTTCCAGCTGTTTGTTACTCACCTGTTTTCTTAATCGGGCTGGGAGTTTGAAACCTGAGTCCACACCGACTTGGCAACAGCACTTCAACTTAATTGGAATGAAAGAAGCCACCAGCAAAGATATTTTGGGGTAGCACATTGGTTAGCACTGCTGTCTCACAGTGCCAGGGACGCGGGTTCAATTCAGGCCTCGGGTGACTGTCTGCGTGCAGCTTGTGCTTTCTCCCCGTGTCTGTGTGGGTCTCCTCCGGGTGCTCCGGTTTCCCGCCAGTCTAAAGATGTGCAGGTTAGTTGGATTGGCCATGCTAAATTGCCCCTCGGTGGGATTACGGGGTTGCATGGGGGTTTGGATTGGGCCTAGGTGTTGTGATACTTCAGAGAGTGGATGCAGACTCGATGGGCTGAATGGCATCCTTCTGCACTGTACTGTACTCATCCTATGTGGCCCACTCTTCTGACCCCAGAATGTCTGAAAATGCCTCACTGCCACTCCAGATCGTAAACACAATGCAAATTTATCTGTAGAAATTATGGGGTAAATACTGCGGAAGATACCCCCCCCCTCACTGTGTTAATGATGGGGTAAATACTGCAGGGAGATACCCCCCTCACGTGTGAATGATGGGATAAATACTGCAGGGAGATACCCCCTCACTGTGTTAATGATGGGGTAAATACTGCAGGGAGATACCCCCCCTCACTGTGTTAATGATGGGGTAAATATTGCGGAAGATACCCCCCTCACTGTGTTAATGATGGGGTAAATACTGCAGGAAGATACCCCCCCCCCTCACTGTGTTAATGATGGGGTAAATACTGCAGGAAGATACCCCCTCACTGTGTTAATGATGGGGTAAATACTGCAGGGAGATACCCCCTCACTGTGTTAATGATGGGGTAAATACTGCAGGAAGATACCCCCCCCCCCTCACTGTGTTAATGATGGGGTAAATACTGCAGGGAGATACCCCCCCTCACTGTGTTAATGATGGGGTAAATACTGCAGGGAGATACCCCCCCACCTCACTGTGTTAATGATGGGGTAAATACTGCAGGGAGATACCCCCCTCACTGTGTTAATGATGGGGTAAATACTGCAGGAAGATACCCCCCCCCCCTCACTGTGTTAATGATGGGGTAAATACTGCAGGGAGATACCCCCCCCCTCACTGTGTTAATGATGGGGTAAATACTGCAGGGAGATACCCCCTCACTGTGTTAATGATGGGGTAAATACTGCAGGGAGATACCCCCCTCACTGTGTTAATGATGGGGTAAATACTGCAGGGAGATACCCCCCCTCACTGTGTTAATGATGGGGTAAATACTGCAGGAAGATACCCCCTCACTGTGTTAATGATGGGGTAAATACTGCAGGGAGATACCCCCCCCCCTCACTGTGTGAATGATGGGGTAAATACTGCAGGAAGATACCCCCTCACTGTGTTAATGATGGGGTAAATACTGCAGGGAGATACCCCCCTCACTGTGTTAATGATGGGGTAAATACTGCAGGGAGATACCCCCCCCCCTCACTGTGTTAATGATGGGGTAAATACTGTAGGGAGATACCCCCCCCCCCTCACTGTGTTAATGATGGGGTAAATACTGCAGGGACATAACCCCCCCCCCCCTCACTGTGTTAATGATGGGGTAAATACTGCAGGGAGATAACCCCCCCCCCCCTCACTGTGTTAATGATGGGGTAAATACTGTAGGGAGATACCCCCCCCCCCTCACTGTGTTAATGATGGGGTAAATACTGCAGGGAGATGCCCCCCTCACTGTGTTAATAATGGGGTAAATACTGCAGGGAGATAACCCCCCCCCCTCACTGTGTTAATGATGGGGTAAATACTGTAGGGAGATACCCCCTCACTGTGTTAATGATGGGGTAAATACTGCAGGGAGATACCCCCCTCACTGTGTTAATGATGGGGTAAATACTGCAGGGAGATACCCCCCTCACTGTGTTAATGATGGGGTAAATACTGCAGGGAGATACCCCCCTCACTGTGTTAATGATGGGGTAAATACTGCAGGGAGATACCCCCCTCACTGTGTTAATGATGGGGTAAATACTGCAGGGAGATACCCCCCTCACTGTGTTAATGATGGGGTAAATACTGCAGGGAGATACCCCCCCCCCTCACTGTGTTAATGATGGGGTAAATACTGCAGGGAGATACCCCCCCCCCCTCGCTGTGTTAATGATGGGGTAAATACTGCAGGAAGATACCCCCTCACTGTGTTAATGATGGGGTAAATACTGCAGGGAGATACCCCCCCCCCCTCACTGTGTTAATGATGGGGTAAATACTGCAGGAAGATACCCCCCTCGCTGTGTTAATGATGGGGTAAATACTGCAGGAAGATACCCCCTCACTGTGTTAATGATGGGGTAAATACTGCAGGGAGATACCCCCTCACTGTGTTAATGATGGGGTAAATACTGCAGGGAGATACCCCCTCACTGTGTTAATGATGGGGTAAATACTGCAGGGAGATACCCCCCCTCACTGTGTTAATGATGGGGTAAATACTGCAGGGAGATACCCCCTCACTGTGTTAATGATGGGGTAAATACAGCAGGGAGATACCCCCCCCCCTCACTGTGTTAATGATGGGGTAAATACTGAAGGGAGATACCCCCCCCCCTCACTGTGTTAATGATGGGGTAAATACTGCAGGAAGATACCCCCTCACTGTGTTAATGATGGGGTAAATACTGCAGGGAGATACCCCCTCACTGTGTTAATGATGGGGTAAATACTGCAGGGAGATACCCCCCCTCACTGTGTTAATGATGGGGTAAATACTGCAGGAATATACCCCCCTCACTGTGTTAATGATGGGGTAAATACTGCAGGGAGATACCACCCTCACTGTGTTAATGATGGGGTAAATACTGCAGGAAGATACCCCCCTCACTGTGTTAATGATGGGGTAAATACTGCAGGGAGATACCCCCCTCACTGTGTTAATGATGGGGTAAATACTGCAGGGAGATACCCCCCCCCTCACTGTGTTAATGATGGGGTAAATACTGCAGGGAGATACCCCCTCACTGTGTTAATGATGGGGTAAATACTGCAGGGAGATACCCCCCTCACTGTGTTAATGATGGGGTAAATACTGCAGGGAGATACCCCCCCTCACTGTGTTAATGATGGGGTAAATACTGCAGGAAGATACCCCCTCACTGTGTTAATGATGGGGTAAATACTGCAGGGAGATACCCCCCCCCCCTCACTGTGTGAATGATGGGGTAAATACTGCAGGAAGATACCCCCTCACTGTGTTAATGATGGGGTAAATACTGCAGGGAGATATCCCCCTCACTGTGTTAATGATGGGATAAATACTGCAGGGAGATACCCCCCCCCCCCTCACTGTGTTAATGATGGGGTAAATACTGTAGGGAGATACCCCCCCCCCCCTCACTGTGTTAATGATGGGGTAAATACTGCAGGGACATAACCCCCCCCCCCTCACTGTGTTAATGATGGGGTAAATACTGCAGGGAGATAACCCCCCCCCCCCCTCACTGTGTTAATGATGGGGTAAATACTGTAGGGAGATACCCCCCCCCCCCTCACTGTGTTAATGATGGGGTAAATACTGCAGGGAGATACCCCCCTCACTGTGTTTATAATGGGGTAAATACTGCAGGGAGATAACCCCCCCCCCCTCACTGTGTTAATGATGGGGTAAATACTGTAGGGAGATACCCCCTCACTGTGTTAATGATGGGGTAAATACTGCAGGGAGATACCCCCCTCACTGTGTTAATGATGGGGTAAATACTGCAGGGAGATACCCCCCTCACTGTGTTAATGATGGGGTAAATACTGCAGGGAGATACCCCCCTCACTGTGTTAATGATGGGGTAAATACTGCAGGGAGATACCCCCCTCACTGTGTTAATGATGGGGTAAATACTGCAGGGAGATACCCCCCTCACTGTGTTAATGATGGGGTAAATACTGCAGGGAGATACCCCCCCCCCCTCACTGTGTTAATGATGGGGTAAATACTGCAGGGAGATACCCCCCCCCCCTCACTGTGTTAATGATGGGGTAAATACTGCAGGAAGATACCCCCTCGCTGTGTTAATGATGGGGTAAATACTGCAGGAAGATACCCCCTCACTGTGTTAATGATGGGGTAAATACTGCAGGGAGATACCCCCCCCCCCTCACTGTGTTAATGATGGGGTAAATACTGCAGGAAGATACCCCCCTCGCTGTGTTAATGATGGGGTAAATACTGCAGGAAGATACCCCCTCACTGTGTTAATGATGGGGTAAATACTGCAGGGAGATACCCCCTCACTGTGTTAATGATGGGGTAAATACTGCAGGGAGATACCCCCTCACTGTGTTAATGATGGGGTAAATACTGCAGGGAGATACCCCCCTCACTGTGTTAATGATGGGGTAAATACTGCAGGGAGATACCCCCTCACTGTGTTAATGATGGGGTAAATTCAGCAGGGAGATACCCCCCCCCCTCACTGTGTTAATGATGGGGTAAATACTGAAGGGAGATACCCCCCCCCCTCACTGTGTTAATGATGGGGTAAATACTGCAGGAAGATACCCCCTCACTGTGTTAATGATGGGGTAAATACTGCAGGGAGATACCCCCTCACTGTGTTAATGATGGGGTAAATACTGCAGGGAGATACCCCCCCTCACTGTGTTAATGATGGGGTAAATACTGCAGGAATATACCCCCCTCACTGTGTTAATGATGGGGTAAATACTGCAGGGAGATACCACCCTCACTGTGTTAATGATCGGGTAAATACTGCAGGAAGATACCCCCTCACTGTGTTAATGATGGGGTAAATACTGCAGGAAGATACCCCCTCACTGTGTTAATGATGGGGTAAATACTGCAGGAAGATACCCCCCTCACTGTGTTAATGATGGGGTAAATACTGCAGGGAGATACCCCCCTCACTGTGTTAATGATGGGGTGAATACTGCAGGAAGATACCCCCCCTCCTCACTGTGTTAATGATGGGGTAAATACTGCAGGATGATACCCCCTCACAGTGTTAATGATGGGGTAAATACTTCAGGAAGATACCCCCCTCACTGTGTTAATGATGGGGTAAATACTGCAGGAAGTTACCCCCCCCTCACTGTGTTAATGATGGGGTAAATACTGCAGGAAGATACCCCCCTCACTGTGTTAATGATGGGGTAAATACTGCAGGGAGATACCCCCCCCCCTCACTGTGTTAATGATGGGGTAAATACTGCAGGGAGATACCCCCCCTCACTGTGTTAATGATGGGGTAAATACTGCGGACGATACCCCCTCACTGTGTTAATGATGGGGTAAATACTGCAGGAATATACCCCCCTCACTGTGTTAATGATGGGGTAAATACTGCAGGGAGATACCCCCCCTCACTGTGTTAATGATGGGGTAAATACTGCAGAGAGATACCCCCCCTCACTGTGTTAATGATGGGGTAAATACTGCAGGGAGATACCCCCCCTCACTGTGTTAATGATGGGGTAAATACTGCAGGGAGATACCCCCCTCACTGTGTTAATGATGGGGTAAATACTGCAGGGAGATACCCCCCTCACTGTGTTAATGATGGGGTAAATACTGCAGGATGATACCCCCTCACTGTGTTAATGGTGGGGTAAATACTGCAGGAAGTTACCCCCCCCCCCTCACTGTGTTAATGATGGGGTAAATACTGCAGGGAGATACCCCCCCTCACTGTGTTAATGATGGGGTAAATACTGCAGGGAGATACCCCCCTCACTGTGTTAATGATGGGGTAAATACTGCAGGATGATACCCCCTCACTGTGTTAATGATGGGGTAAATACTGCAGGATGATACCCCCCTCACTGTGTTAATGATGGGGTAAATACTGCAGGATGATACCCCCTCACTGTGTTAATGATGGGGTAAATACTGCAGGGAGATACCCCCCTCACTGTGTTAATGATGGGGTAAATACTGCAGGGAGATACCCCCCCTCACTGTGTTAATGATGGGGTAAATACTGCAGGAAGATACCCCCCTCACTGTGTTAATGATGGGGTAAATACTGCAGGAAGATACCCCCCTCACTGTGTTAATGATGGGGTAAATACTGCAGGAAGATACCCCCCCTCACTGTGTTAATGATGGGGTAAATACTGCAGGGAGATACCCCCCCTCACTGTGTTAATGATGGGGTAAATACTGCAGGGAGATACCCCCTCACTGTGTTAATGATGGGGTAAATACTGCCGGGAGATACCCCCCTCACTGTGTTAATGATGGGGTAAATACTGCCGGGAGATACCCCCCCTCACTGTGTTAATGATGGGGTAAATACTGCAGGGAGATACCCCCCCCCCTCACTGTGTTAATGATGGGGTAAATACTGCAGGGAGATACCCCCCCCCCCACCTCACTGTGTTAATGATGGGGTAAATACTGCAGGGAGATACCCCCTCACTGTGTTAATGATGGGGTAAATACTGCAGGGAGATACCCCCTCACTGTGTTAATGATGGGGTAAATACTGCAGGATGATACCCCCCTCACTGTGTTAATGATGGGGTAAATACTGCAGGAAGATACCCCCCTCACTGTGTTAATGATGGGGTAAATACTGCAGGGAGATACCCCCCCCCCCCTCACTGTGTTAATGATGGGGTAAATACTGCAGGGAGATACCCCCCCTCACTGTGTTAATGATGGGGTAAATACTGCAGGGAGATACCCCCTCACTGTGTTAATGATGGGGTAAATACTGCAGGATGATACCCCCTCACTGTGTTAATGATGGGGTAAATACTGCAGGGAGATACCCCCCCCCCTCACTGTGTTAATGATGGGGTAAATACTGCAGGGAGATACCCCCCCTCACTGTGTTAATGATGGGGTAAATACTGCAGGGAGATACCCCCCCCCCTCACTGTGTTAATGATGGGGTAAATACTGCAGGGAGATACCCCCCTCACTGTGTTAATGATGGGGTAAATACTGCAGGGAGATACCCCCCTCACTGTGTTAATGATGGGGTAAATACTGCAGGGAGATACCCCCCCTCACTGTGTTAATGATGGGGTAAATACTGCAGGGAGATACTCCCCCTCACTGTGTTAATGATGGGGTAAATACTGCAGGGAGATACCCCCCCCCTCACTGTGTTAATGATGGGGTAAATACTGCAGGGAGATAACCCCCCCCCTCACTGTGTTAATGATGGGGTAAATACTGCAGGTAGTTACCCCCTCACTGTGTTAATGATGGGGTAAATACTGCAGGGAGATACCCCCTCACTGTGTTAATGATGGGGTAAATACTGCAGGAAGATACCCCCCCTCACTGTGTTAATGATGGGGTAAATACTGCAGGGAGATACCCCCCTCACTGTGTTAATGATGGGGTAAATACTGCAGGGAGATACCCCCCTCACTGTGTTAATGATGGGGTAAATACTGCAGGAAGATACCCCCTCACTGTGTTAATGATGGGGTAAATACTGCAGGGAGATACCCCCTCACTGTGTTAATGATGGGGTAAATACTGCAGGGAGATACCCCCCTCACTGTGTTAATGATGGGGTAAATACTGCAGGGAGATACCCCCCCCCCCTCACTGTGTTAATGATGGGGTAAATACTGCAGGGAGATACCCCCCTCACTGTGTTAATGATGGGTAAATACTGCAGGAAGATACCCCCCTCACTGTGTTAATGATGGGGTAAATACTGCAGGGAGATACCCCCCCCCCCTCACTGTGTTAATGATGGGGTAAATACTGCAGGGAGATACCCCCCCTCACTGTGTTAATGATGGGGTAAATACTGCGGACGATACCCCCTCACTGTGTTAATGATGGGGTAAATACTGCAGGAATATACCCCCCTCACTGTGTCAATGATGGGGTAAATACTGCAGGGAGATACCCCCCCTCACTGTGTTAATGATGGGGTAAATACTGCAGAGAGATACCCCCCCCTCACTGTGTTAATGATGGGGTAAATACTGCAGGGAGATACCCCCCCTCACTGTGTTAATGATGGGGTAAATACTGCAGGGAGATACCCCCCCTCACTGTGTTAATGATGGGGTAAATACTGCAGGGAGATACCCCCCTCACTGTGTTAATGATGGGGTAAATACTGCAGGATGATACCCCCTCACTGTGTTAATGATGGGGTAAATACTGCAGGAAGTTACCCCCCCCCCCTCACTGTGTTAATGTTGGGGTAAATACTGCAGGGAGATACCCCCCCTCACTGTGTTAATGATGGGGTAAATACTGCAGGGAGATACCCCCCCTCACTGTGTTAATGATGGGGTAAATACTGCAGGATGATACCCCCTCACTGTGTTAATGATGGGGTAAATACTGCAGGATGATACCCCCCTCACTGTGTTAATGATGGGGTAAATACTGCAGGATGATACCCCCTCACTGTGTTAATGATGGGGTAAATACTGCAGGGAGATACCCCCCTCACTGTGTTAATGATGGGGTAAATACTGCAGGGAGATACCCCCCCTCACTGTGTTAATGATGGGGTAAATACTGCAGGAAGATACCCCCCTCACTGTGTTAATGATGGGGTAAATACTGCAGGAAGATACCCCCCTCACTGTGTTAATGATGGGGTAAATACTGCAGGAAGATACCCCCCCTCACTGTGTTAATGATGGGGTAAATACTGCAGGGAGATACCCCCCCTCACTGTGTTAATGATGGGGTAAATACTGCAGGGAGATACCCCCTCACTGTGTTAATGATGGGGTAAATACTGCCGGGAGATACCCCCCTCACTGTGTTAATGATGGGGTAAATACTGCCGGGAGATACCCCCCCTCACTGTGTTAATGATGGGGTAAATACTGCAGGGAGATACCCCCCCCCCTCACTGTGTTAATGATGGGGTAAATACTGCAGGGAGATACCCCCCACCCCCCACCTCACTGTGTTAATGATGGGGTAAATACTGCAGGGAGATACCCCCTCACTGTGTTAATGATGGGGTAAATACTGCAGGGAGATACCCCCTCACTGTGTTAATGATGGGGTAAATACTGCAGGATGATACCCCCCTCACTGTGTTAATGATGGGGTAAATAATGCAGGAAGATACCCCCCTCACTGTGTTAATGATGGGGTAAATACTGCAGGGAGATACCCCCCTCCCCTCACTGTGTTAATGATGGGGTAAATACTGCAGGGAGATACCCCCCCTCACTGTGTTAATGATGGGGTAAATACTGCAGGGAGATACCCCCTCACTGTGTTAATGATGGGGTAAATACTGCAGGATGATACCCCCTCACTGTGTTAATGATGGGGTAAATACTGCAGGGAGATACCCCCCCCCCCTCACTGTGTTAATGATGGGGTAAATACTGCAGGGAGATACCCCCCCTCACTGTGTTAATGATGGGGTAAATACTGCAGGGAGATACCCCCCCCCCCCTCACTGTGTTAATGATGGGGTAAATACTGCAGGAAGATACCCCCCTCACTGTGTTAATGATGGGGTAAATACTGCAGGGAGATACCCCCCTCACTGTGTTAATGATGGGGTAAATACTGCAGGGAGATACCCCCCCTCACTGTGTTAATGATGGGGTAAATACTGCAGGGAGATACCCCCCCCCCCTCACTGTGTTAATGATGGGGTAAATACTGCAGGGAGATACCCCCCTCACTGTGTTAATGATGGGGTAAATACTGCAGGGAGATACCCCCCCCCCTCACTGTGTTAATGATGGGGTAAATACTGCAGGGAGATACCCCCCTCACTGTGTTAATGATGGGGTAAATACTGCAGGGAGATACCCCCCTCACTGTGTTAATGATGGGGTAAATACTGCAGGGAGATACCCCCCCTCACTGTGTTAATGATGGGGTAAATACTGCAGGGAGATACTCCCCCTCACTGTGTTAATGATGGGGTAAATACTGCAGGGAGATACCCCCCCCCCTCACTGTGTTAATGATGGGGTAAATACTGCAGGGAGATACCCCCCCCCCCCCTCACTGTGTTAATGATGGGGTAAATATTGCAGGAAGTTACCCCCCCCCCCTCACTGTGTTAATGATGGGGTAAATACTGCAGGGAGATACACCCACCCCCCACCTCACTGTGTTAATGATGGGGTAAATACTGCAGGGAGATACCCCCTCACTGTGTTAATGATGGGGTAAATACTGCAGGGAGATACCCCCTCACTGTGTTAATGATGGGGTAAATACTGCAGGATGATACCCCCCTCACTGTGTTAATGATGGGGTAAATACTGCAGGAAGATACCCCCCTCACTGTGTTAATGATGGGGTAAATACTGCAGGGAGATACCCCCCCCCTCACTGTGTTAATGATGGGGTAAATACTGCAGGGAGATACCCCCCCTCACTGTGTTAATGATGGGGTAAATACTGCAGGGAGATACCCCCTCACTGTGTTAATGATGGGGTAAATACTGCAGGATGATACCCCCTCACTGTGTTAATGATGGGGTAAATACTGCAGGGAGATACCCCCCCCCCTCACTGTGTTAATGATGGGGTAAATACTGCAGGGAGATACCCCCCCTCACTGTGTTAATGATGGGGTAAATACTGCAGGGAGGTACCCCCCCCCTCACTGTGTTAATGATGGTGTAAATACTGCAGGGAGATACCCCCCTCACTGTGTTAATGATGGGGTAAATACTGCAGGGAGATACCCCCCTCACTGTGTTAATGATGGGGTAAATACTGCAGGGAGATACCCCCCCTCACTGTGTTAATGATGGGGTAAATACTGCAGGGAGATACTCCCCCTCACTGTGTTAATGATGGGGTAAATACTGCAGGGAGATACCCCCCCCCTCACTGTGTTAATGATGGGGTAAATACTGCAGGGAGATACCCCCCCCCCCTCACTGTGTTAATGATGGGGTAAATACTGCAGGAAGTTACACCCCCCCCTCACTGTGTTAATGATGGGGTAAATACTGCAGGGAGATACCCCCCCTCACTGTGTTAATGATGGGGTAAATACTGCAGGGAGATACCCCCCCTCACTGTGTTAATGATGGGGTAAATACTGCAGGATGATACCCCCTCACTGTGTTAATGATGGGGTAAATACTGCAGGATGATACCCCCCTCACTGTGTTAATGATGGGGTAAATACTGCAGGATGATACCCCCTCACTGTGTTAATGATGGGGTAAATACTGCAGGGAGATACCCCCCTCACTGTGTTAATGATGGGGTAAATACTGCAGGGAGATACCCCCCCTCACTGTGTTAATGATGGGGTAAATACTGCAGGAAGATACCCCCCTCACTGTGTTAATGATGGGGTAAATACTGCAGGAAGATACCCCCCTCACTGTGTTAATGATGGGGTAAATACTGCAGGAAGATACCCCCCCTCACTGTGTTAATGATGGGGTAAATACTGCAGGGAGATACCCCCCCCCCCTCACTGTGTTAATGATGGGGTAAATACTGCAGGGAGATACCCCCTCACTGTGTTAATGATGGGGTAAATACTGCCGGGAGATACCCCCCTCACTGTGTTAATGATGGGGTAAATACTGCCGGGAGATACTTCCCCTCACTGTGCTAATGATGGGGTAAATACTGCAGGGAGATACCCCCCCCCCCCTCACTGTGTTAATGATGGGGTAAATACTGCAGGGAGATACCCCCCCCCCCCACCTCACTGTGTTAATGATGGGGTAAATACTGCAGGGAGATACCCCCTCACTGTGTTAATGATGGGGTAAATACTGCAGGGAGATACCCCCTCACTGTGTTAATGATGGGGTAAATACTGCAGGATGATACCCCCCTCACTGTGTTAATGATGGGGTAAATACTGCAGGAAGATACCCCCTTCACTGTGTTAATGATGGGGTAAATACTGCAGGGAGATACCCCCCCCCCTCACTGTGTTAATGATGGGGTAAATACTGCAGGGAGATACCCCCCCTCACTGTGTTAATGATGGGGTAAATACTGCAGGGAGATACCCACTCACTGTGTTAATGATGGGGTAAATACTGCAGGATGATACCCCCTCACTGTGTTAATGATGGGGTAAATACTGCAGGGAGCTACCCCCCCCCCCTCACTGTGTTAATGATGGGGTAAATACTGCAGGGAGATACCCCCCCTCACTGTGTTAATGATGGGGTAAATACTGCAGGGAGATACCCCCCCCCCTCACTGTGTTAATGATGGGGTAAATACTGCAGGGAGATCCCCCCCTCACTGTGTTAATGATGGGGTAAATACTGCAGGGAGATACCCCCCTCACTGTGTTAATGATGGGGTAAATACTGCAGGGAGATACTCCCCCTCACTGTGTTAATGATGGGGTAAATACTGCAGGGAGATACCCCCCCCCTCACTGTGTTAATGATGGGGTAAATACTGCAGGGAGATACCCCCCCTCCCCCCTCACTGTGTTAATGATGGGGTAAATACTGCAGGTAGTTACCCCCTCACTGTGTTAATGATGGGGTAAATACTGCAGGGAGATACCCCCTCACTGTGTTAATGATGGGGTAAATACTGCAGGAAGATACCCCCCCTCACTGTGTTAATGATGGGGTAAATACTGCAGGGAGATACCCCCCTCACTGTGTTAATGATGGGGTAAATACTGCAGGGAGATACCCCCCTCACTGTGTTAATGATGGGGTAAATACTGCAGGAAGATACCCCCTCACTGTGTTAATGATGGGGTAAATACTGCAGGGAGATACCCCCTCACTGTGTTAATGATGGGGTAAATACTGCAGGGAGATACCCCCCTCACTGTGTTAATGATGGGGTAAATACTGCAGGGAGATACCCCCCCCCCCTCACTGTGTTAATGATGGGGTAAATACTGCAGGGAGATACTCCCTCACTGTGTTAATGATGGGGTAAATACTGCAGGAGATACCCCCCTCACTGTGTTAATGATGGGGTAAATACTGCAGGAAGATACCCCCTCACTGTGTTAATGATGGGGAAAATACTGCAGGGAGATACCCCCCCTCACTGTGTTAATGATGGGGTAAGTACTGCAGGATGATACCCCCCTCACTGTGTTAATGATGGGGTAAATACTGCAGGATGATACCCCCCTCACTGTGTTAATGATGGGGTAAATACTGCAGGAAGATACCCCCTCACTGTGTTAATGATGGGGTAAATACTACAGGGAGATACCCCCCTCACTGTGTTAATGATGGGGTAAATACTGCAGGAAGATACCCCCCTCACTGTGTTAATGATGGGGTAAATACTGCAGGGAGATACCCCCTCACTGTGTTAATGATGGGGTAAATACTGCAGGGAGATACCCTCTCACTGTGTTAATGATGGGTAAATACTGCAGGGAGATACCCCCCCCATTGTGTTAATGATGGGGTAAATACTGCAGGAGATACCCCCCTCACTGTGTTAATGATGGGGTAAATACTGCAGGAAGATACCCCCCTCACTGTGTTAATGATGGGGTAAATACTGCAGGGAGATACCCCCTCACTGTGTTAATGATGGGGTAAATACTGCAGGGAGATACCCCCCTCACTGTGTTAATGATGGGGTAAATACTGAAGGAAGATACCCCCCTCACTGTGTTAATGATGGGGTAAATACTGCAGGGAGATACCCCCCTCACTGTGTTAATGATGGGGTAAATACTGCAGGGAGATACCCCCTCACTGTGTTAATGATGGGGTAAATACTGCAGGGAGATACCCCCCCTCACTGTGTTAATGATGGGGTAAATACTGCAGGAAGATACCCCCCTCACTGTGTTAATGATGGGGTAAATACTGCAGGGAGATACCCCCCTCACTGTGTTAATGATGGGGTAAATACTGCAGGAAGATACCCCCCTCACTGTGTTAATGATGGGGTAAATACTGCAGGAAGATACCCCCCTCACTGTGTTAATGATGGGGTAAATACTGCAGGAAGATACCCCCCTCACTGTGTTAATGATGGGGTAAATACTGCAGGAGATACCCCCCTCACTGTGTTAATGATGGGGTAAATACTGCAGGAGATAACCCCCCCCTCACTGTGTTAATGATGGGGTAAATACTGCAGGATGATACCCCCCTCACTGTGTTAATGATGGGGTAAATACTGCAGGAAGATACCCCCCCTCACTGTGTTAATGATGGGGTAAATACTGCAGGAAGTTACCCCCCTCACTGTGTTAATGATGGGGTAAATACTGCAGGAAGATACCCCCCTCACTGTGTTAATGATGGGGTAAATACTGCAGGGAGATACCCCCCCCTCACTGTGTTAATGATGGGGTAAATACTGCAGGGAGATACCCCCCCTCACTGTGTTAATGATGGGGTAAATACTGCAGGACGATACCCCCTCACTGTGTTAATGATGGGGTAAATACTGCAGGAATATACCCCCCTCACTGTGTTAATGATGGGGTAAATACTGCAGGGAGATACCCCCCCTCACTGTGTTAATGATGGGGTAAATACTGCAGAGAGATACCCCCCCTCACTGTGTTAATGATGGGGTAAATACTGCAGGAGAAACCCCCCCTCACTGTGTTAATGATGGGGTAAATACTGCAGGGAGATACCCCCCTCACTGTGTTAATGATGGGGTAAATACTGCAGGGAGATACCCCCCTCACTGTGTTAATGATGGGGTAAATACTGCAGGATGATACCCCCTCACTGTGTTAATGATGGGGTAAATACTGCAGGAAGATTACCCCCCCCCTCACTGTGTTAATGATGGGGTAAATACTGCAGGGAGATACCCCCCCTCACTGTGTTAATGATGGGGTAAATACTGCAGGGATGATACCCCCTCACTGTGTTAATGATGGGGTAAATACTGCAGGATGATACCCCCCTCACTGTGTTAATGATGGGGTAAATACTGCAGGAAGATACCCCCCTCACTGTGTTAATGATGGGGTAAATACTGCAGGATGATACCCCCTCACTGTGTTAATGAGGGGTAAATACTGCAGGGTAGATACCCCCCTCACTGGTGTTAATGATGGGGTAAATACTGCAGGAAGATACCCCCCTCACTGTGTTAATGATGGGGTAAATACTGCAGGAAGATACCCCCTCACTGTGTTAATGATGGGGTAAATACTGCAGGAAGATACCCCCCTCACTGTGTTAATGATGGGGTAAATACTGCAGGAAGATACCCCCCCTCACTGTGTTAATGATGGGGTAAATACTGCAGGGAGATACCCCCCCCTCACTGTGTTAATGATGGGGTAAATACTGCAGGGAGATACCCCCCTCACTGTGTTAATGATGGGGTAAATACTGCAGGGAGATACCCCCCTCACTGTGTTAATGATGGGGTAAATACTGCAGGGAGATACCCCCCTCACTGTGTTAATGATGGGGTAAATACTGCAGGGAGATACCCCCCCCTCACTGTGTTAATGATGGGGTAAATACTGCAGGGAGATACCCCCCCCACTCACTGTGTTAATGATGGGGTAAATACTGCAGGGAGATACCCCCCCTCACTGTGTTAATGATGGGGTAAATACTGCAGGGAGATACCCCCCCTCACTGTGTTAATGATGGGGTAAATACTGCAGGGATGATACCCCCCTCACTGTGTTAATGATGGGTAAATACTGCAGGAAGATACCCCCTCACTGTGTTAATGATGGGGTAAATACTGCAGGGAGATACCCCCCCCCCCTCACTGTGTTAATGATGGGGTAAATACTGCAGGGAGATACCCCCCCTCACTGTGTTAATGATGGGGTAAATACTGCAGGGAGATACCCCCCTCACTGTGTTAATGATGGGGTAAATACTGCAGGGATGATACCCCCCTCACTGTGTTAATGATGGGGTAAATACTGCAGGGAGATACCCCCCCCCCTCACTGTGTTATTGATGGGGTAAATACTGCAGGGAGATACCCCCCCTCACTGTGTTAATGATGGGGTAAATACTGCAGGGAGATACCCCCCCCCCTCACTGTGTTAATGATGGGGTAAATACTGCAGGGAGATACCCCCCCCCTCACTGTGTTAATGATGGGGTAAATACTGCAGGGAGATACCCCCCTCACTGTGTTAATGATGGGGTAAATACTGCAGGGAGATACCCCCCTCACTGTGTTAATGATGGGGTAAATACTGCAGGGAGATACCCCCCCTCACTGTGTTAATGATGGGGTAAATACTGCAGGGAGATACCCCCCCCTCACTGTGTTAATGATGGGGTAAATACTGCAGGGAGCTACCCCCCCCCCCTCACTGTGTTAATGATGGGGTAAATACTGCAGGTAGATACCCCCTCACTGTGTTAATGATGGGGTAAATACTGCAGGGAGATACCCCCCTCACTGTGTTAATGATGGGGTAAATACTGCAGGAAGATACCCCCCCTCACTGTGTTAATGATGGGGTAAATACTGCAGGGAGATACCCCCCTCACTGTGTTAATGATGGGGTAAATACTGCAGGGAGATACCCCCCTCACTGTGTTAATGATGGGGTAAATACTGCAGGAAGATACCCCCCCTCACTGTGTTAATGATGGGGTAAATACTGCAGGGAGATACCCCCCTCACTGTGTTAATGATGGGGTAAATACTGCAGGAAGATACCCCCCTCACTGTGTTAATGATGGGGTAAATACTGCAGGAGATACCCCCCTCACTGTGTTAATGATGGGGTAAATACTGCAGGAAGATACCCCCCTCACTGTGTTAATGATGGGGTAAATACTGCAGGGAGATACCCCCCTCACTGTGTTAATGATGGGGTAAATACTGCAGGAAGATACCCCCCTCACTGTGTTAATGATGGGGTAAATACTGCAGGAATGATACCCCCTCACTGTGTTAATGATGGGGTAAATACTGCAGGAAGATACCCCCCTCACTGTGTTAATGATGGGGTAAATACTGCAGGAAGTTACCCCCCCCTCACTGTGTTAATGATGGGGTAAATACTGCAGGAAGATACCCCCCCTCACTGTGTTAATGATGGGGTAAATACTGCAGGGAGATACCCCCCCCTCACTGTGTTAATGATGGGGTAAATACTGCAGGAAGATACCCCCCCTCACTGTGTTAATGATGGGGTAAATACTGCAGGACGATACCCCCCTCACTGTGTTAATGATGGGGTAAATACTGCAGGAATATACCCCCCTCACTGTGTTAATGATGGGGTAAATACTGCAGGGAGATACCCCCCCTCACTGTGTTAATGATGGGGTAAATACTGCAGGAAGATACCCCCCCTCACTGTGTTAATGATGGGGTAAATACTGCAGGGAGATACCCCCCCTCACTGTGTTAATGATGGGGTAAATACTGCAGGGAGATACCCCCCTCACTGTGTTAATGATGGGGTAAATACTGCAGGGAGATACCCCCCTCACTGTGTTAATGATGGGTAAATACTGCAGGAGATACCCCCCTCACTGTGTTAATGATGGGGTAAATACTGCAGGAGATACCCCCCCCTCACTGTGTTAATGATGGGGTAAATACTGCAGGGAGATACCCCCCTCACTGTGTTAATGATGGGGTAAATACTGCAGGGAGATACCCCCCCTCACTGTGTTAATGATGGGGTAAATACTGCAGGATGATACCCCCTCACTGTGTTAATGATGGGGTAAATACTGCAGGATGATACCCCCCTCACTGTGTTAATGATGGGGTAAATACTGCAGGATGATACCCCCCTCACTGTGTTAATGATGGGGTAAATACTGCAGGGAGATACCCCCCTCACTGTGTTAATGATGGGGTAAATACTGCAGGGAGATACCCCCTCACTGTGTTAATGATGGGGTAAATACTGCAGGGAGATACCCCCTCACGGTGTTTAATGATGGGGTAAATACTGCAGGAAGATACCCCCCTCACTGTGTTAATGATGGGGTAAATACTGCAGGAAGATACCCCCCCTCACTGTGTTAATGATGGGGTAAATACTGCAGGGTGATACCCCCCTCACTGTGTTAATGATGGGGTAAATACTGCAGGGAGATACCCCCTCACTGTGTTAATGATGGGGTAAATACTGCCGGGAGATACCCCCCTCACTGTGTTAATGATGGGGTAATACTGCCGGGAGATACCCCCCTCACTGTGTTAATGATGGGGTAAATACTGCAGGGAGATACCCCCCCTCACTGTGTTAATGATGGGGTAAATACTGCAGGGAGATACCCCCCCCCCACCTCACTGTGTTAATGATGGGGTAAATACTGCAGGGAGATACCCCCTCACTGTGTTAATGATGGGGTAAATACTGCAGGGAGATACCCCCTCACTGTGTTAATGATGGGGTAAATACTGCAGGATGATACCCCCCTCACTGTGTTAATGATGGGGTAAATACTGCAGGAAGATACCCCCCTCACTGTGTTAATGATGGGGTAAATACTGCAGGGAGATACCCCCCCCCCTCACTGTGTTAATGATGGGGTAAATACTGCAGGGAGATACCCCCCTCACTGTGTTAATGATGGGGTAAATACTGCAGGGAGATACCCCCTCACTGTGTTAATGATGGGGTAAATACTGCAGGATGATACCCCCTCACTGTGTTAATGATGGGGTAAATACTGCAGGGAGATACCCCCCCCCCCTCACTGTGTTATTGATGGGGTAAATACTGCAGGGAGATACCCCCCCTCACTGTGTTAATGATGGGGTAAATACTGCAGGGAGATACCCCCCCCCCCCTCACTGTGTTAATGATGGGGTAAATACTGCAGGGAGATACCCCCCTCACTGTGTTAATGATGGGGTAAATACTGCAGGGAGATACCCCCCTCACTGTGTTATTGATGGGGTAAATACTGCAGGGAGATACCCCCCTCACTGTGTTAATGATGGGGTAAATACTGCAGGGAGATACCCCCCCTCACTGTGTTAATGATGGGGTAAATACTGCAGGGAGATACCCCCCCCCCTCACTGTGTTAATGATGGGGTAAATACTGCAGGGAGCTACCCCCCCCCCCCTCACTGTGTTAATGATGGGGTAAATACTGCAGGTAGTTACCCCCTCACTGTGTTAATGATGGGGTAAATACTGCAGGGAGATACCCCCTCACTGTGTTAATGATGGGGTAAATACTGCAGGAAGATACCCCCCCCTCACTGTGTTAATGATGGGGTAAATACTGCAGGGAGATACCCCCCTCACTGTGTTAATGATGGGGTAAATACTGCAGGGAGATACCCCCCTCACTGTGTTAATGATGGGGTAAATACTGCAGGAAGATACCCCCTCACTGTGTTAATGATGGGGTAAATACTGCAGGGAGATACCCCCTCACTGTGTTAATGATGGGGTAAATACTGCAGGGAGATACCCCCCTCACTGTGTTAATGATGGGGTAAATACTGCAGGGAGATACCCCCCCCCCCCTCACTGTGTTAATGATGGGGTAAATACTGCAGGGAGATACCCCCTCACTGTGTTAATGATGGGGTAAATACTGCAGGAAGATACCCCCTCACTGTGTTAATGATGGGGTAAATACTGCAGGAAGATACCCCCTCACTGTGTTAATGATGGGGAAAATACTGCAGGGAGATACCCCCCCTCACTGTGTTAATGATGGGGTAAGTACTGCAGGATGATACCCCCCTCACTATGTTAATGATGGGGTAAATACTGCAGGATGATACCCCCCTCACTGTGTTAATGATGGGGTAAATACTGCAGGAAGATACCCCCTCACTGTGTTAATGATGGGGTAAATACTGCAGGGAGATACCCCCCCTCACTGTGTTAATGATGGGGTAAATACTGCAGGAAGATACCCCCCCTCACTGTGTTAATGATGGGGTAAATACTGCAGGGAGATACCCCCTCACTGTGTTAATGATGGGGTAAATACTGAAGTGAAATACCCCCTCACTGTGTTAATGATGGGGTAAATACTGCAGGGAGATACCCCCCTCATTGTGTTAATGATGGGGTAAATACTGCAGGGAGATACCCCCCTCACTGTGTTAATGATGGGGTAAATACTGCAGGAAGATACCCCCCCTCACTGTGTTAATGATGGGGTAAATACTGCAGGGAGATACCCCCCTCACTGTGTTAATGATGGGGTAAATACTGCAGGGAGATACCCCCCTCACTGTGTTAATGATGGGGTAAATACTGCAGGAAGATACCCCCCCTCACTGTGTTAATGATGGGGTAAATACTGCAGGATGATACCCCCCCTCACTGTGTTAATGATGGGGTAAATACTGCAGGGAGATACCCCCTCACTGTGTTAATGATGGGGTAAATACTGCAGGGAGATACCCCCTCACTGTGTTAATGATGGGGTAAATACTGCAGGGAGATACCCCCCCTCCTCACTGTGTTAATGATGGGGTAAATACTGCAGGGAGATACCCCCCTCACTGTGTTAATGATGGGGTAAATACTGCAGGGAGGTACCCCCTCACTGTGTTAATGTTGGGGTAAATACTGCAGGGAGATACCCCCCCTCCTCACTGTGTTAATGATGGGGTAAATACTGCAGGGAGATACCCCCCCTTACTGTGTTAATGATGGGGTAAATACTGCAGGAAGATACCCCCCCTCACTGTGTTAATGATGGGGTAAATACTGCAGGGAGATACCCCCCCTCACTGTGTTAATGATGGGGTAAATACTGCAGGGAGATACCCCCCCCCCCTCACTGTGTTAATGGTGGGGTAAATACTGCAGGGAGATACCCCCTCACTGTGTTAATGATGGGGTAAATACTGCAGGGAGATACCCCCCCCCCCCTCACTGTGTTAATGTTGGGGTAAATACTGCAGGGAGATACCCCCCTCACTGTGTTAATGGTGGGGTAAATACTGCAGGAAGATACCCCCCCTCACTGTGTTAATGATGGGGTAAATACTGCAGGGAGATACCCCCTCACTGTGTTAATGATGGGGTAAATACTGCAGGGAGATACCCCCCCTCACTGTGTTAATGATGGGGTAAATACTGCAGGGAGATACCCCCTCACTGTGTTAATGATGGGGTAAATACTGCAGGAAGATACCCCCTCACTGTGTTAATGATGGGGTAAATACTGCAGGGAGATACCCCCCCTCACTGTGTTAATGATGGGGTATATACTGCAGGAAGATACCCCCCTCACTGTGTTAATGATGGGGTAAATACTGCAGGGAGATACCCCCCCTCCTCACTGTGTTAATGATGGGGTAAATACTGCAGGAAGATACCCCCTCACTGTGTTAATGATGGGGTAAATACTGCAGGAAGATACCCCCTCACTGTGTTAATGTTGGGGTAAATACTGCAGGGAGATACCCCCCTCACTGTGTTAATGATGGGGTAAATACTGCAGGAAGATACCCCCTCACTGTGTTAATGATGGGGTAAATACTGCAGGAAGATACCCCCCTCACTGTGTTAATGATGGGGTAAATACTGCAGGGAGATACCCCCTCACTGTGTTAATGATGGGGTAAATACTGCAGGGAGATACCCCCCCCCCCTCACTGTGTTAATGATGGGGTAATTACTGCAGGAAGATACCCCCTCACTGTGTTAATGATGGGGTAAATACTATACCATAAGACATTGGAGCGGAAGTAAGGCCATTCGGCCCATCGAGTCCACTCCACCATTCAATCATGGTTGATTTCAACTCCATTTACCCGCTCTCTCCCCATAGCCCTTAATTCCTCGAGGAATCAAGAATTTATCAATTTCTGTCTTAAAGACACTCAACGTCCCGGCCTCCACCGCCCTCTGTGGCAATGAATTCCACAGATGTACCACTCTCTGGCTGAAGAAATTTCTCCTCATCTCTGTTCTAAAGTGACTCCCTTTTATTCTAAGGCAGTGCCCCCGCGCCTAGTCTCCCCTGCTAATGGAAACAACTTCCCTACGTCCATCCTATCCAAGCCATTCATTATCTTGTAAGTTTCTATTAGATCTCCCCTCAACCTCCTAAACTCCAATGAATATAATCCCACGATCCTCAGACGTTCATCGTATGTTAGGCCTACCATTCCTGGGATCATCCGTGTGAATCTCTGCTGGACCCGCTCCAGTGCCAGTATGTCCTTCCTGAGGTGTGGGGCCCAAAATTGCTCACAGTATTCTAAATGGGGCCTAACTAGTGCTTTATAAAGCCTCAGAAGTACATCCCTGCTTTTATATTCCAAGCCTCTTGAGATAAATTACAACATTACATTTTCTTTCTTAATTACGGACTCAACCTGCAAGTTTTTAGAGTTATAGAGTTATAGAGAAATACAGCACAG